>NC_054541.1:24933365-25140865 GCF_017654505.1 Polyodon spathula | reverse complement strand
GGGCGAGTGGTTCTCAAGATATAACTTGCAATATCTGACAGACACCTACATTGTAATCCCTGCAGAGGATATGTGTGTGTTTATTTTAAATGTGCAGTCCAATACAGTCTCTTCTAATATACCTAAATAATCGTGAAGTAATTCAGTAAATTAATATGGGACATTTAAGTCTGCTTAATTCTGAATCTGATTACTGCATATTCAGATGTAAAAATCTGGTTCTGTGAACTGTGCATTGAGATTTAGAAACCTGGTTGTCGAGTTTTCTGGTTCTAGTAATCAGATCCAAGGTACGCTTCAATTCCTTTTCCAATTGTACTTCTCAGTCAACCATGATTACGAGACCAAAAAGGCAGAGCACCAGCATACTATACTGGACTGTTTTGGTTGTCATCGTGAGGGTCATACTATCAGCTAAACACTGAACATTGAACATTACCAGGATTCCCAACTCCAAATCCACTGTCTGATGTAAAGATGTTATAACCAACAGAAGGATAACATCGTCACTTTGCATATTAAGCACACATGCTGTATTCCAATCCTCCGTTCTGCTTGTGAGGGATCAGATCATAGAGAAATCACATTGCTGGAAGCCCTATAAAACCATATAAATGTACTGAATACAAATACTTATCTTTTTTTTAACAACATTTTCCTTTCCCTACTGAGAGAAAAGTGTTTACTCAGTGAGAGCGAGTCTTTGATCAGAAACTTGTCAGATAGCTCATAGAGAGTTTTTCACACACAGACAATTCCTCCCTTTCACTGTTTTAAGGGCATGTGATAATTTATTATATTCATTAACATAATGAATGAGATCAGTTTTCTGTGTGGCACTGATTCTGTATATCCTTAACCTATTGTACCCGAAAGGATCAAAAAACGGTAGATTAGAATGCTGCTATATATGTATATACACACACACACACACAGTGTGCTAATCACAGCAAACTTTAAAGACTTGCATATGAGGATGCATGTGCAGTGTTACATATGTATATGGCAAATAACATGTTATGTAAGTTTTGCATCAACCTATGGAATTAACACATTTAGCTTCATAAAGTCGAATGAAATCTGCTGAATAATGTTAGGTTAACATACTGAATTGAGGAGTGGCCAACTGTATAAAAAGCAACCAGACCACCTTATTATAGGAGAGGGAGTAGGTGACTGGGTTTTTTTTGGGGGGTGGGGGGGGGGGGGGGGGGGGATCTGTGTTTCTGTTTAGTTTGCAAAATTCAGTGATGTCTCTGCCTAGCCTGGACAGTTTTTGGTGTGTTTTGTTTGAATTTTTTGTTTTTGCCCTTGTGCATATTATTTTGTTATTTTTGTGTGCTATTAAAAGTGCACAACAGCTCTAAACTGCAGCTCCAATCCTCTGAGTCTCATTACTGATGCTAGTGATGGGAAAAATTAGGCTTTTCGAAGCAATGAGCTACTTGAAGCAATTGCTTCAGAATTGGCTCACTGATTCGAGGCAACTAGGGCTTTGCACTCAACAGTGATATCTGGTGGCAGGTGGGAGTATGGTAATTCATACAAGCGACTCAGAAACCAAGCAAACCGATATCTGCCTACTTCAGGGTTTTCCGTGAATCAGTCGTTAAGTTCGGCTAATCACAGGGGTCGTCAACATCTCGCGAAGCAAACAATTAATCCACCCGAAGCGAAGCCAGATGGCACAAGATTGGTTCAAAAATATGAATCTAATGACACAAAATACCCGATGTTTCAGTATTTCGCTGCCTGTCAGGCTCTTTGCTCTCTGGTATTAAATTATGTCTTGCTCACACATTGAAAGAGTAATGTAATTTTGTATTTAAATCTTATCTCATCATTCATACATGTCAACGTCTGTAATTCATTGGAGGGAGGCTCCCATATTTTGTAAGCATGTGTTACTTTTTTCCATATTATCACAACCTTTCATTTTAAATTGTAATTAACTGAAAAAAGTTGTGACAATATCAGGAAATACAACACTTTCTTACAAAATACCAGTCTCACGTGAGATGCATGAGAGCTTGTTTTCTTTTTTTGTGATCATTTTTTAAATTTATTTCAAGAAAACAATACAATATACAAAACAACCAGAAAAAAGAGATGCATGAGAGTTGACAGACATGTATGAGTGAGTGAGCTCCCAGTTTTAAATTGTGAGCATGCATCCAGGTTTCAGTTCTTAAGTTATCGCTGAATTGCACAAAGACATTTGTATTTAGATTAGTGGGGACTGACATGTGTGTGCCTTATGTTACTGCACTTGAATCTGCTTTGTTTTGTAAGTCGCCCTGGATAAGCTTGCCTGCCAAATAAATAAATGGTAATATTGGGTATTGTAATGGGAGGGTAATGTTTAATAAACTATGAGATTGTATTGTTTGAATATGTGTGAAATGTGGTTCAGATCTGACAAAGAAATGCTTGGTGGCACACTTTGTAAATGAACGGGGGATTAGATAGAGGAGATAAAGTGGGCAAGAGTAGCAACATGCTTAAGATGCATCCAGTTTATTTTTTATTGAGGAACATAACCTATTGTATGGTGTTAGGATTAAGTCTGCTCCTTTTTTATTAATGAGTTCACCAGCTTTAGAAAATATGCATTCACATGGTACTGATGATGCCGGAATGCAGAGGTATTTCCAAGCTAGCTCAAAGAGGTGGGGATATGGTGTGCAGTTCAATGCCGAGTAATGCACAGAGTCCCCACTCCGATCCAGATACGCATCACTCATGTATTGCTGAACTTCCACAGTCACATCAGAAGTGATATTCTGTGCACTCCTTGTTGAACTGACTTTGCTGTCAATCATGTGCCACAGACCCTGGCTTTCTGACAGGGATGGTGTTGGGACTGATCCTGTTGATGTTGAGGGTGTTGGGGCTGATCCTGGTGATATAGAGGGTTTTGGGACTGATCCTGTTGATGTAGAGGATGTTATGGTTCTGTCTTTCAGTGAAGCCCTGATCACAGAAGCACACTCCACAGTTAGGATTTTTACAGCTTCTTGAGCATTGGTGCTGCTCCCAAAAGCCAGAAATTTAAAGCAGGAATCGAGCAGAGTGGAGAGAGCCAGGAGTCTGACAGTCTATTGAACCACACCTTATTTGTAAGTAGTGCTGTAGCTGTGTTGCCAAATCTGCAGCTACAGGATGGTCGATGTGTGCACGCTTCTCTGCCAACACATGTTGGAGCATTCTGATCAACGGTATGACCTTTGCTGCTGACATACGTTTCTCCTCTGAAAGCTCAAGAGTTGCTGTACTGAATGGCCCCAGTACCCGTAGACACTGGTGGATAGCTTCATATTCCACAGAGCTCAAAGGAGTGATATCTGTGGGCAGGGTGGCGAGGGCTGCAGCAACCGTCTCCCTTTGCGTGAAAAGACACTCCAACATGGCAAATGTGCTGTTCCAGCGAGTGTCCACCTCTTGGATGAGCTTCAGCTCTGGCCTGTTGAGCTGCACTTGTACCTCTGCCAGCCTCTCCTTTGCAGTTGTACTTGATTTGAAGGACCCCACTACTCTGCGGGCCCTGGTGTGGATAACTTCCAGTTCAGTTGTTTGATCCGATGCTTTCTTCACAACAAGATTTAAGGTGTGCGCAAAGCATAGCATATGGCAGATGGCAAGAGGCCACCATATTTGCGCCGTTATCAGTGATGAAGGTAGTTACTTTATCACGAATTCCCCAATTGGTCATCAGTTGGTTCTGGACCCCTTCAAGATGGTCTGCTGTGTGAGTTTGGGGAAAGTGGGAAATCCCCAGGAGGAAGGTGGACAGATAAGGTGGCATGTCACAGCTAAGTAGGGTTCCATGTTGATAGATGTCCACACATCTGATGTGAGGAGTACATATTTGGACTTCTGCACTTCAGCCATCACCCTTTCCTTGTGAATGGCACACTGGCAAGCCACCATGTTTTTCAAAGCCTTCCTGCTTGGGAGGATGTACTTTGCATCAAGTTGATTGACAAAAGCTCTGAAGCCCTTCTCCTCAACCACTGAAAAAAGTTGGGAGTCCCACACGACTATGTTAACCAGAGCCTCATCAAGTTCGGCCTGTAGGGATCTCACTTTAACATAAAAGGGAAAATTAAAATGAAACATTAACATTGCCTTCTGTTATGAAGGGTCACATTTCTCAATAAACCACATTCTCAATGTTTTGATCTCTAGTTCCTTAATATGCATGTATGTTCAAATTTAAAATAATAAACAAATATTTTTACTTCAAATGCAACATACCTGGTTCAGTAGGCCTATGTGCTGCACCAGCAATGTTTCCAGCCCCACACTGATGCACGTCAGGATGCCTTGACCGCAAGTGCCTCGACATCCCAGATGTGTTTCTGCTGTGTAGCTGAGTAGGTTGTTACACAAGCCACACTGCACTTTATTGGGAACAACAAAAGTGAAGTGCTGGCACATCCAAGAGTAGCATCCTCTGCCTTCTGCCATAGCCTACAGATTATTAAATAAAGGTTTAAGCACTGCAAAGGTCCCTAGAATTAGGCAATATGCGCCATTATTTGAATACAGAACGTTTTAACATCCACCACCAGTTTCACTGTATGGAGGTTAATTCAATCTTACATTTGATAATACCGCTAGTGTTAGTGATAGTATACAACAGTGTTTCACGGTCCAAATACTTAGTCGTGCTTTCGTCTCTGTACTAATTCATAAGAACACTCAGAATGAGACATTTGCCGCTCATTGGCTTATAAGCACTTACATTGGGTATTTCCATGAATCTTGTGTTTCATTTCAGCAAGGGCGAACCAATCACAGGTGTCAGCAGCATTTCACGAAAACAACGTAATGTTGTTTGCTTCATTCAAAGCTGAAACAAACCCCGGTAATACGCTGGCATGTGATAATGATTCAAGTGTCATTGCTTTTCTGGTCCGAAGATACTTTAAATGAATGCATTACAGTACAACAGTTAGCTATGTTGAGGAGGTAGTGTCATGCTCTTGCTTGTAGGTATTTCACTGTGTCACACACACAAGCACACTGATAGGATATATGGATATGGTAATATATGATCCATTTATAACCTGTATAATAATGATAAGATTAAATAGAAATCTCCCAGAATGAACACACAGGTTTAGACATGGAACAAAGCAAACATGGCATTACAGGGATTTCCTTGATGCTCGTGACAAAAACACGTTATTAAAGATCATAATTATGAAATCAAATCATAACAATGAAATATGGACGAATCAGTGAGAGAATGAGTTTCATTTTTTTTTCTTGCATTACAATTGATATACATCTTGCTTTGACCGCGAATTGCTATCCCATGTCTCCCAAGTATAACAATCTATAAACCTATGTGATACTGCTGCATATGAATTTGAGAAAGTTTTAATGAATGTCGCCTATTGTCAAACTATTTAAAGAACAACACACAACTTTCCGATTACATTTACACTGTTTTACAGTATGTTTATTCAGAAAATATATATATTTCTTAATACTTGTTTTTCAGTTCACGTCGGTTCCGACGGTAATATAGCTCTCATTAAACACCAGACGGAGAGACATAAGAATTTTTTTTTTAACAGTAGTTTTCATCGTCATCTAAACGAACAGATATCGTCATCCCATCTCTGGTGCGATGTTACACATATGGGACAGGACAAACGAAAAGCGTGATGACGTGGGAATTTATGTTGAGATGAGGCTTCAACCCTTTGCTTCAAAACCCTTTGCTTTGATAGGTCCGACACGGACTGGAACCTTCTGATCCGTTTCTGCCATCCCCAACTGAAGCTACCCTCCTACATGGGACATTTCGAAATCCAACATGAAATACTGTACAACTATTATGGCTTCTGGTAGACTTTTGCAATATCATTTTGTATTTTTCTTTTAAATAAAAGATCAAAATTATGTTAACATAGTTTTGGTTTTTTAAATGATGTCTTAATGTTAAAATTGTAAGTGATGCAAAACTTTTGGCCATAGCTGTATATCCAAACCTGGGTAAATGCTTGCCATCCAGTGGCTGTCATAATAACCGAAAAACCCTTTGCCAGTAATCTAACAAAAGGTTTGTCTACAGATTTCTAGTTTTAAATGCATTAATTAACTCTGTCCAGTTCTTGGCACTCCACCAGGATCAATAAAAACTTTGGTTTGCATCACATCTATCCTCATACAGTACTGCAGCGTTCTGTGTGAGTGAGCCCATATAATGAACTTGGCCTGTGATCCTTTTCTGCCTCATCTTACCGAATGATAAACCCAGGTATGTTGAAGAAAGATGCCTGCAGTGCAGCATCTGTTACTGTAATCTAAAATACCCTCAACTCATTTCTCATTTCCCACTTACAAGCAAAAGGCCTTTATTTGTCATTCATAAAAAATCCCTCTTTTGAAAATATATTTGATATATATATATTATATATATATATAATATATATATATATATATATATATATATATATAATTTAATAATCGCTGGGTGCATGGACACGGATAGAAATGAGTATCAAACTGTATTAAGTTCCTCCCCCATATCATACGTTAACGTCTATGCAAAAAAATATTTTGATACAACATTTTATAGAAGGCATTTGTTAAAATTAAAATACACTGTATCCTAGTTAAGACTTGGTGAGAACAATGCTATTTCCATAAAAATAATTAGGGTAATCTACACATAGAATCAATTTCACAGTGCTACCCTGGTTAAGGGTACCACTTCCTGTTGGTCCTTTGAACTGCATAATATAAAGTCTTGGAGAAACACTAGTGCGTAATGTATCTTAACACTGGTATTATGCTACTTCAGATTGAATATGTTCATAACCCACAACCACAGCTTTCAGTCTCACAGTCCTGTATGTATTCATGCGTGGCAATATTTTGGATACCATACCACACCAATTTCATTTATATACAATAGTGTCCTTCCTTGCAAGCATCCAATGGTGCTTTACAAAGATAAACAGAAGCCGAAAGGGCTTCACATTGCTTGCTAGTGAAAGGTCAAATCAAAGAAATATGTTTTGAGCTCTGATTTAATAACACTGGCAGACAGACACAACATTCCGGAAGCATGCACCCAAGAAAAAAAAACGGGACACCGTAGAGAGAGATGCATCTGTGTTGGGTGAGAGTGGGAGATAAATCTGTCATCTGCATACAAATTCTCAAGATTAAAATGCAGAAGAAAGTATCAGCATAGTCAATACAAATGAACTTCAATAGTTCCGCACTCCAGATCACCTACTTATCTTAGCTACAGTATAAGGAGTACACAATGGTACATAACTTCTCAAAATACAAAATTGAAGTCATTGACATGCACCAGAAGCCTAATAAAATTGAATACAAAATAAACCATAATACATGGAACTGTTGTATGCACAGCTAGGCTCTGTACTTTACATAAGGTGGTTCCAGAGCAATCTACTAAAAGATGCACATCATTAGCTTTTCTTACACCTGTGTAACAAGCTCTTAAGGAATTAAGTAAATTACAAACTTACACCAGCTTATTCACTACAAGGTCTATATTTAGTCTACTTTATACTTCAGGCAAAGTATAATATAGACAAAATTAAAGGTGTACAAATTATCTGGCTGTACAGCTATTTTTTTATTTTATTTTTTGCTGGGATTTGAGGCTGTAATGTCATATAAAGCTTTAGCAATTACTTGACGAAGACAGAGTGGAATAGACTGTGTAAATGAAATGCTTCCTAAATTGTATTACATTTTCATTTGTTTAATCACAGTACTTTACTTTGAACTACGTTAAGCTGTGTCATTAGGCTGTGATGGTAGTCAAAATGTGAGTTTGAAGAATGTACAAGCAGAAGAATATTCTTTACATATAATCTTGCATTTGCAGCAACAATTCAAAGCAACAGGCCATATTAAAGCTTTGCACACCCCTGGTGCTAGATGTGGGGTTGAGAAAATTAAACATCTATACTAAGGAATAGATACAACAATTATGAAAACATAATTTAAAGAAATGAGCATATGAAAGGATATGCAAATCATGATAACCATCTTTTAGTGAATGCCTGCATTCATTAAGATAACAACACAGTTAAAAGGTAATGTGTTCCAGTGCAAAGCCTGTATCTTGTTCTGAATAGAAAGAATTAGCTATTAACCGTTGCAAACTAGAAAAAATGCACCAGCAGCAGTATTTTTCAGGTGTGCAATGGCTCAAACTTTAACAAATCATTTGCTCCAGTAAGTACTGTATCTCATTTTGTCCAAGCTAATATGGCAATAACTACTGGACAGCTGTATGGCAAATCTCTATATACAGTAGAAGCTAACACTAATGTTCATTTTTACAATGCTCTTGTTACTGTTCTCTGAAATCCAAATGCCAATGCAAATACAAAATATATATATATATATATATATATATATATTATATTATATATATATATATATATATATATATCTATATATATTATATCGGATGAATAAGCACCATAGTTTTGTTATATTTTGTTAGGTGACAATTCCTAATAAAACTGGAGTTAGGAGACGACTCAAGTGGTGATACCTTCTGATTCTTCTGTTTATAAAACTGGTGATTAAACGAACGGTGGTTGGGTGTGTCGTCCAAAGCTATGTTAGTCGTCCTAAGCTATGTCATTACAGTCTTACCACTCACGGGGATCCGGTGTTGCTAGACAACAAACTCAAAAATAAACTAACAGCAAGATGCTTAATGCAAATAACAATTAAATGATTACACTGCTCTGTTGAAATACATAATTAAAAAGCAAAGTGAAGCATTCACATTACAATGAATCAAGGTGCTCAGATGTAATTCTCTTGTGACAGAAAGAATTACCATATCCTTACTGGTGTCTGTTAAAACCAATCAAAGTCAAGGAAACACGTCAAATACAACTGGCACCAAGGCCATGTAATTAGTATCATCTTTTCTTATCACAATTATACTCTTTAAAACCAAGAGCAAGTACATTTGATAATATTTAATCCTTTAAATACAGTGAAACTGCTTCACTGATATATGTTAAGCATAGTCACCATCATCAACAGCATGCTTGAAAAAAATAATCAGAGATAAATGAAGAAGAACAAAAAGCAGCACATATTCAGACAAAACACAAATATTGCTCTTTTATCACAACTTTCTGGATGATTCAAATTAATCTGAATCAGGCAGGTGTGGATAATTTAGCACTGCCCCAGACAATCTGCCACTGAAAAGCATTACACATCACTATCTAAATGAGCATGATTTGAATCAGAAATGGCCACTCTTGAGGGGACAGCTGGTAGTGAATTGATATAAAGCTCCAGGTTGTTTGAATTTTCATGTTCTCAGTATAGAGCTATAAAAGATACTAGGATGACCAGGGCCACTGAACTCCAATTTCCATTCTCTTTATGGGATTGACCATAGGGCAATTTACATTTCTGTGTTTAACATACACAAGAAAAAATGCCAGCACATTTAAGTATACTATCTGTGATACTTTTTTCTTCCCTTTTTCATTTCTCTCTGTATTTTTGAAGCATGATGTTGGTGATGGTGACCATACTTACATTGGTGTACATAAGTATTCACCCCCTTGCAAAGTTTTGACATTTTGTTGGCACCTGAGCATACTCCACGACACTTTCAAATTATACTTTACATGTAGAATCTATACAAACTACTCCGCATTGATGAAGTTAAAAAATGCATATAGAATATAAATAAGTAAGATTTACAGAGAAAAAAACAGATTAATCTCAGTTGCATAAGTATTCAACCCCTTTGCTACTGTAGCCCTAAATCAGCTCAGGTTCAAATGATTTGTTTGAAAGGTCACAAAATTAGTGACATGGTTTCACCCCTTGTGTACTCAAAGTGGTTAAACTTGTAGATAGTTTCCCTCAGGTATATAAAGACTTTCAAGCTGCAACTCACACAGTGATCCAACAAAGCAACCATGAAGACCAAATAGTTTTCGAAACAAGTCAGGGATAAAGTAGCAGAGAGGCAAAGAGCAGGAGAAGGGTACAAGAAAAATTCAAAGGTGCTGACTATCCCTCTCAGCACAGTGAAGTCCATCATGGAAGTCACTACCCAGATCAGGTCGCCCTCCCAAACTGAGCAGCTGGGCAAGCAGGAAACTGGTTTGGGATGTCACTCTGAAGCCAGCAATGACCTTGAGAGATCTGCAAATTTATGTGTCTGAGATGGGAATCAGTGTTCACACATCAACAATAAGCCGGTCTCTAAGCTGGCTTGAATGGATGCGTGGCAAGAGAAAAGCCACTACTCAAAAAGCCTCACCTTAAAGCACTTGTGGAGTTTGTGAAAAAGCATGTAGATGATACTGCAGACATGTGGAAAAAGGTTTTGTGGTCAGATGAGACAAAAATTTAACTTGTCAGTCTAAATTCCAAGCGTTACGTCTGGCGCAAGCCCAACACTGCACATCACCCAGTTAACACCATCTCAACTGTCTAACACAGTGGTGGCAGCATCATGTTATGGGGATGCTTCTCTTCAGCAGGGACTGGGAAGCTTGTCAGTATAGAGGGGAGAGTGGAAGGTGCAAAGTACAGGCAAACCTGTTTGAGTCAGCCAAGACTTTGAAACTGGGAAGGAAATTACATTTCAACAGAACAATGACTTGAAGCACAAAGCCAAAGAAACACTGGAGTGGTTGAACAAGAAGTGGATTCATGTTTGAGTGGCCCAGTCAAAGTCCTGACTTGAATCCAATCAAAAATTTATGTCGAGACTTGAAGACTGCAGTCCATCGACGTTCCCCAACAAATTTATCAGAACTGGAGCAACTTTCTCATGAAGAATGGGCAAATTTCACCAGCCTACTGTGCAAAGCTAGTAGAGACCTATCCAAAAAGACTCATAGCAGTAATTGCTGCAAAAGGTGCTTCTACCAAGTATTGACTTAAGGGGCTGTATACTTATACAACCAGTAAATTTCATTTTGTACATTTTCTTCGCAAGCTTTGCTGACAACTAACCTCCTCCTCATATAACAGTGTTCAGTTTAACCAATACAGCTTTGAATAAAAAAAGTTTATTTGAAACACTGTACATAAATTATTTGTAATTCAACAAAATGTGAAAACTTTGCAAGGGGGTGAATACTTCTGCAAACCACTGTACCATATGTTAGTGAAGTGGTTTGAATATATTATTTATACAATGAAATATTACCAAGCATTTTTTTCCACAATAGTACAACCTTGAGGCAAAAGAGCTGGACTCTGTTGGGGACCTTCACCTTCTATCATCACTGTGTGTCAAACACTGCAATGGTTATTGTTCTGCAGGTGTAGGACTCCAATACAAAGAGTATGGTAAATACAGTATATCTGTCACTGCATGTGCTGTTTGACACTTAATTTTCATACAGTTTCCACTGGAAAGACAACTACACTATCTGGGTGCATGAGATCCTCTATCCCCTTACCTGCCTCTCGTTTATCATGTATTATTGTTACAGAAGCTTTTAGGGATGAGACACAAAAACAAATCCTTGGAAAACAAAGATAATCAGTTACCATTGATTTTCAGTCCCTAGAGCCCCAGCTGTAAATAAAATTAAAAAAGTAGAGGTGTGATTTATTGCAGTTTAAAGATTAATGAGAATATAAATCGTAGACATGTCAACACTGAAGAGTATGTCTTGGTACATCGGTTTCTGCTGACTTCTTGTTTACCGAGATTAATAGTGCTTTTCATGCCCGAAAGAGTTACAAGAAGGTTAAAATTGCACAGTATTGTTCAAGGCTACAATGCACTTCAAAGTTATTATGGGTTCATAAAAGAACAAAACACACCAATGACCTTGAAAACAGTTCAGAGTCTTGGCAAGGGTAGCAGACATGCTTTTCAAGATGTAGCATTGCACGAAACATGCTTGTAGCAGGGGGAGATCTGTGCTGACTCTGCTGGCGTGTTCACAGTACTGCAGGAAGAGGGCGGCAGTCGTCCAACAACCGCTGATGAGTCACGGCAGTGACACGGGGAGGTGGGAAAGTGGGTGTGTGGACTTTCCCCCTCTCTGAATGGCTGAGAGGCGGGTCTTGGGTGATTGTTGGTCCTATAAAATAACGCTCTGCTGTTTCCTCAGGTCTGCCCTTTTAAATGTGCCGAGAGTGCAGAAGCGCTGGTCCACGACCGAGAACCAGTCGGATAGAAGGAAATGGAGTTTCAGAGAGAGACAGTGAGGACGGGGAACCCTTGGGCAGACCCCTGAATAGTATAGCTGAGCAGGCTAGTGAGCCGGCAGTGTAGGACGGTGATCCGGGTCGCACGGGCAGCTGCGACCGGGATATCGCTGCAAAGTGCAGACCCACTTCACCTGTCTGTCTCCTGAGTCAGTGAATTACCCACGTGTGGAAGGGTGGTGGGTAATTCACTGACCCACCTCCCCGTGTCACTGCTATGACTCGCCAGCGGTTGTTGGATGACTGCCGCCCTCTTCTTGCAGTACTGTGAACATGCCAGCAGAGGCAGCACAGATCTCCCCCGCTACAATGCTAAACATAACTTTAAAGCTACTTATTGTTTAAATCATTAGGCTGACAAAATAACATAATTTAAATACATATTTCAGCTTGGATGATTGCTATTTATAAAATCAAATACCTTTTTCTACATCACTTCACATGGCGTTAAACTTTTATGATGAGCAGCTTTCTCACAACGTGTGATAAAAATAAATTCTAAAAAATGTAAATCAATGGAATTTATTTAAGATGAAAGCTGAGATATTCTTTTTTTTAAACCACTGTGCCGTATCTCCCACCCTCCTAGCAGAGCTGTTTTTGAAACAAAAATCCTTCCTGTTTCATGAAATAGAAATGAATCCGTTTTAATTATTAATGCATACCATACCCCCTGTCTCAGTAGAACAGGAACCATATCTATTCTTTGTGGCACAAAGCACTTTTTAAAAGTTGTTTAGTTTAAGAATACTGTAGCAAGGCTAATTCCGCAAAATTCTATAGAAACATAAAAATACCTTGTAGGAACCTGTAGGCAAATATGTAGCTCTACTCATGGGTTCTCAAACCCGGTTCTGGGGTCCCCCGTATCTTCTGGTTTTCATTCTAGATGAGCTCTCAATCACTTAACTAAAACCCTAACTGAACTAATAATTTGCATAACTAAACCCTTTTTAATTGATTTAAAATGTTACAGTTAACTTGAAATCTGCAACTGTTTAAGAGCTGAAAACAAGTAAAAAATTATAATTAAGCAAATTATTAGATCAATTAAGGGTTCAAGTAATTGAGAGCTCAGTTGGAATGAAAACCAGAAGACACAAGGGGTCCCCAGGACTGCATTTGAGAACCCCTGCTCTAAAGAGATGACATTAATTAGAAATATTAACAGTGTAGGAAAGACCATTAGGCACAATTCATTAAATGGGAAAACAGGTATTTCAGTACTAGGCTCAATTCTTTGGCGAACAATTGGAAAATTACATTCTCTACATTCTCCCGCTAGGTGAAATCGACAATGTGGCATTACAGAAGCTCCGCTGGTAAATAATGGGTGTGTGAGAATGTAATGGCCACACCTGTGATTGCTGGCAGGGACAGATTTAACCCCATCCCTGCCAGCAATCACAGGTGTGGCAATTCCCCAATTAGACAATTGACTGCTAATTGGGGAGTGGCCACATGTATAAAAGGAAAGAGAAATCCTTTGTCGGGGGAGGGAGTAATTGCAATGTGCCAATACAGTTGAACCCTTTGGGAACTGCTGTGTTTTATTAAAATATGTTTTTAACTATTTCATAGCTTATTTGATATGTGTTACACACACTGCATTTAAATCAAAGTGGGATTTATTCCGGTCACTCATCAAGGTGACACAGGTTGAAATGTCATTAAAGAAAATAGTGGGTAATGGCCAGTGGTATAGTCCTAAATCTTAAAGTACCGGAACGCCAATTAAAATATTGATTTTCCTACACAAATGATTGGAATTCAATTTTATTTGTACATTGAACTTGAGGGAACATTTGTTTTAATAGGTAACGTGTGTGTCTCGCTTGCGACGTTGAGGCTACTCCCCCAGTGCTGAGAGTGCTGTTATTACAGACACATTTGGCCTGTTTTGAAAGCAGCTAGAGGGTTAATGTTGTCTTCGGTGGTTTGGTTATTTTTTTAGCTATTTTTATCATGCATGTTTTTTTTTCTATTCTTTTCTATTATGTAATCTCCAGTTTTGAACAATGTAATTGTCCACTACATTCTGAATATCAGCTTAAAAAATAAATAAATAAATAAATTATCAACGGTTCTGGTATTGTAAGTTGTGAGTAACATTACCTACCAGTGTTTTTTATTTTAAATAAATATGTAGCACTTATTTATGGTTTTGTAACATATACATTTAATCTTAAACGCAAGGGCAGTCGTTCACTCCAATCCGCGGGTCTGTGACCGATGTACAAACAGCTAAACCCGTGTTTATGGCCACAGTCGTAGCATGCACTTCTGCTGTCAGCTGTCGTCGTCAGCGTTTTTACAAAAAAAAAAGTGTTATCCTTCTTAAAGTAGTACTGTAGTTTGTAATAGAAGTACTGCTGTTCCCTTCAGTGCATCACAAGAACGACTGAATCATAATTGTACGGGAGATTTGACTACACACATTTAAAATCTGCGCTATTCACAGACTCGGATTCTGAACATATAATCAAAACTGGTATGTAGGGAATCGAGAACACTGATTTATTTGTTCCTAGTGCTTTTGGAAAGAAGGAAAATATGTCGCTTCATTGATGCCCAGCCACCGAATTTAGAGCGGTCTGGCTCTACATAAGCATTTTAATAAAACAAAATGGTAAATGTTCTTAGTTAACTCTTAAGTCAAGATTCTGCCTATAGAAAAAAAGTACCAGTACCCGTACCGTTTTTCCGGAGCGTTCCCGCTCAAGTACACCTCTGGTTATGGCAATGATGGTGCTTCCTTTTCTTGTCGAGTAAGGTAAAGTAAACAATTCTGTATGTTGATATTTCTGTTGTGGGGGGAGGGGGGGCTAGTGGTAAATTGTGTAAGTTTCAAACTGAAATCTTATTCAGGGATACATTTCCATTCTGTAATAAAAATACTATAAACTAAAAGCCTCAAAACTATAGATTGTGTGTGTCCCTTGTTAGTAGCTGCCAGTCTGTTTTTCATTCAACAGTTTCCTTCAGTTTTCTTGACAGTTTATGTAGATTCGGTATTCAGTTCGGTATTCGGCCGAATCTTTTGAGATGGATTCGGTATTCGGCCAAATCCCCAAAACTTGGATTCAGTGCATCCCTAGTTTAAATCTTTTATTTTGGCCCTTGTGCCTGTTCTATTTGTTCCTGTTTTTGTGCAAAAAAACAACTGCAGTTTGTCTTGTCTCTGAGTCTCATTCCTGATGCTATCCTACCACACACGTACTGCGTCAATGGGGGTTTGTATAATCTAATAATTGCAGCTGTTAAGATTACAAAAACAGGGTTTTGTGTATTCCAAGGTTACCCAAAACAACAGCGCTAACTGTGCAGCATGCATGTCTCTTTATTTGACATATTCTGATTTAAAGAGAAACAAAATTAACATCAAAATCAGAGGCAGCATGGCAACAAAAAAAAGCATAACATTCCACCAATAAAATCCCTTTAGTGAAGAAAACACTCTAGAAAAGAACTGATCATAAATCATTAATATCAGAAGAGTCCCTTTTACAGAGGCTAGGTAAAACCAGTCCTAACAGATGTGGTGAGTGTATTTGAAAGAAAAAATATGATCAGTTTATTATTATCCAGCATAGGCGGTTATTTCAATGGTATTGCACCTTACGTCAATCGTTGCTAATAAAGTTCCAATTAAATAACGTAAAATTTGTGTCATTTGGAGGTGACCCAAATAATAATGTCATTACCATTTTAAATTGTGTTTTATGGGCTTTGGATCATAAAATGGTTCATGAATCCAAGTCACTGATGTTAGAGGTCATCCTGCTTGTGGCATGACAGCAACTTATGTGCAGTTGCAATGCTATAGCAAAAACGTCGCAGAGTAACTATTGTGTTTATTGCAAAACCTCAAAGTTAACTGTATAATGTGTGTGGTGGACCAAAGTGTTGCATGTTCCAATTGCACGAATTGTTAATGATGATGTACACCTAAAATAAGAAAACCGCTAAAATTACATTGAGCAAATAAGACAGCACTTAAATGTACTTTAAATAATTTGACTACTTAAAATCCCCCTTATTATTGCAGATCATTATTGTTCCCCTTTTTTATTCTGGGAAGCATGAGACTGTAGTAGCTGTATGCATTTATGTATGTATGTATTTATCTGTACACTTGTATCACTTGTTCAACCACACACACATTCTGTATGTCTAAAAAGAAAAGTGTCATGCTTTATTAACTGACCAGCATGGCTAACAACATTTCCCCATTACCAGTGCAGAAATATACTTCTGAAGTGGAACTAAAGATGATCAAAGGAAACAATTAATGATAGCAATGCCGATACACCACAAGAACCTGAATAATGTACAAACCTTTCAAACAAAATGTTTCTCATGCTGAAACCTGCAAGAGATTTAAAATTCCCCAACTTCCCAAGATTAAACAAGAAACACAAGACTACTTAAGTGCATAGTGGTTTCTCTTCTCCTAAGTTGCAACGCGTTTTATGTTTTACATGTAGCTGGAGTATATTTCTGTTTAGATTAGCTTTATTTAATGTCAATGAAATATTAGTTAGAATAAAAATATAAAACAATTTAACCCTTCAATAAATTCTAAATCTAATATCAAAAGCAATTTTGTCATCACATACTAAAAAATGTACTGGTTTTACAAAATGAATTTAAAACACGGATGACCAATCAGATGAATATTTAATAAAGGAAATGTTATAATTGATAAGGAAATAAGGTAATCTGAATATAAAGAGAAATATATATCCCCCTCTAAAGATGCATGGTTGGGTTCTTTTTCATTTAAACCATTTTGCAGAATTTGCTGATTAAGTGAGAGATGATTACTGAGGAGACAGATATCTTCTGCAGAGTTTAACCTTTGGTACTGCAATGCCCAAGTGAAATTACATCTGAAATTGAGATTAAACTAGAAATGTTTTTTTTTTTTTTTTTGTGAACAAAAACAAAGAATTCCCAGGGGCACAGTGTAAGGGGAAGGACGTCTCTGACTGAATGGTTTGTAAACAAAAAGTAAAATGTAATATGTCTAAAAAAAACATTGCTTGAGTAATCCCACAGCTCAAGTATGACAGTTAAAGAGTGGTGGTATTTCAGATCTGCCACTGTTTTGATCATCAGAATAGAATGTATTTGTACTGTATTGGCATTCTTAGTATTAGCATGAGATCATTCTCCATTCCTCTTGTATATGTACTGTAAGTACAGGAAACTCCATAAACATTCATGGACTACCTTCCCGTCAAAACTATCTCTGCGACTCAATGAATGTTCTACTTTGTAGGTTATGTTGTTCAATAATTAAGCTGAGGAACGAAAATGTCCATGGTTGGCAAAGGGGAATTGTTTGCTGCTCAGGGAAAACAAAGTGATAAACTGTGATGTTACACTTAGGTTTCCCAGAGAGAATCTGGGGGCTCAACTGTCAGTTTGTCTGTGTCTTTTAAGGATACAGTAGGAACTACAATCAAGCTACCAATGTATGACCCTGGGGATTGTGGTCATCTAGTGGAGAATGTAAGTGAGCAACAGATTTTATGTTGTGTCAAATACTTGGGTTCATTTTACTTTGCTATTTTGTGTAACAGCGACCAAACGACAAGTCTACTATTTATCAGGAATGTTGGTTCATCTGTACAGTAAAACAGAGTGAAAAGAATAATATTGCTTCAGCTTGTTTTTTCCATTTACACATGGTGCTTTGTTTTTTTTCAATATGAAGTCAAAGTTGTTTTTTTGTTTTTTGTTTGTTTTTTTTAATTCCTGTGTTATCTAGCTGTGTTTAATTGGAAGCAGTGACCTGTGAGGCTCTGCTGTATAAGAGTCAAAGCATCCTTGATCAGAATCGCATTTTCCTGTGGTAGCACGATGAATAACTGAAAGTTACTGTCCAAGTTTCTCTGCCACGTGCATTCCATAAATCATGTATTTCTTGCTTGTAAATCATGCTGAATGAGAACATATGGAGTACAGTATATAACGTTGATTGATCTTTTTTGTTCACTTCATGGTACTCTACCTAATCTTAAGTTATAAATGTGCAGGTTTACTAAACCATATAACCAAAAACACAGGTGTTGTTCTTCTATAATTGCTGTACAAAAACACAATAAATGTTTTTCAATCTCTCTTATCACTGCTATTCCCTTTTTGTTGCAATAAAACACATTCACAATATCAATAGCTAATGATCTGGTCCAAGTTTCTTAGTCTTGATTACTCTGCTATGAAACGTTCAAAATCTCGTGCCTCCTTTTAATTATGACACTGTGCTTCATGAATTCATTCGGGATGTTTCTTTTTTTTAATATTATTATTTTTCCACCTATTACTTTCGAAAGCACAACAGTTACTCATTTTGAGGCAAAGAGTTTGCAGCACAAAAGAGCTTGTCTTCATGTAAAGAAGGCATGTGGAAGTAACTGGAAGAGCCACCCACTGCTTTAATTGAAGTTTCCATCAATGTACAGCATTTCCATTCCAGACTTGATTTGTTTGTATTATTTCTAAATGTAGAGACTGTAACCTCAGAAGTGTCATGACTATATTTGTGGCCCCGGAAAATAAATAAATAAATAAATAAATAAATAAAACAACAGTGGAAAAACAAATCGCAGTACAAGAAAATGCACTGTGAGCCCAAAGCAGATACTTTACCAGAGAGATTTGCAGCAAGGTTGATCTAATAAATAATACGTTTTAATTTAAATACATTTTACATGTTCAATTAGAGCACTTGTAGTATAGAAATTATCATGAAAATATGAACAAGGGCTGCAAGAAAGGACTGCAGAATATTCTTCCGCTGAATATTTTTCCAGTTAGAAGGTATAGTAAAAGAGTTTATCTGCCAGTTTCTATAAATAGGCCTGCAGTTCTTGCTACAATAAAGTCATCTTCCCCGAAGAGAAATGAAAAGAAGAGTTTTGACTTGTAGCCTGTAATTACCGCTTTCAATTTAAGATATTACTAACTTGAAAGCACTACAATATTTTGATCACAAAATTATAATACTATATCTGTGTAGCACATCCATTCTATTTGTGTGCCAGCTCTTCTGACTGCATTTTTATAATTAGTATTTAATCCTCAAAACACCAGATGCAAAACATATTTAAAAGTCTAATGCAGGAACAGACTGCACTCAAATGGTTTGCACATCACCAGTAATGCAGGTTTCTGAGGACATGGCCATGTCACAGTTTATCAGGCAACTATTGTATAACAAATTAATAAAGTGTCTAAAGGATGCAGGTGGTAAAAATTAGATAGGATGTCTTACATCCATAAACAAAATGTAATGAAGTGTACTTATATACTGCATATCAAAACACTGCGCTGGCATCTGCAAGCGTAAACAAGAGAGTCCATCCTTTTTACCTTGATGGTCTGACAAGAATCCCTTAGTGCTACATGACACTGGGGTTTCCCCTATTAATCATTACAAGGGGTTCTCTTCAGAATCTCTTGATTGTTCTCAGCCTACTAAAAGGATTCCACTGTTAATGTTTACCAGTATTTGTGTCAAGGTTCTAGATTGACAGTTTGAGGTTAAAAAAAAAAAAAAAGTAGACCCACCTGTTCCTTATTTTCTGTTCAACTGTTGTTACATAAGCATTTTGTATCCTTACCTGTGGTCGAATAACTTTCTCAATATTTTTCAGTGCAGTGTCAGGTGATGGAGGTGAACAATCTGGTGTCGGACCTGTGGAGCTGTTTCCATGGTTACGAATCTCAGGTTCAGTGATGGTAACATGGGCTGCATTTTCTGTAATTTAAACAAACATATTTAATGCTGTCAATTTATCACAGAATAAATAAAATATCACTATTTTAAACTTTGCTTGTTTTAATTGCATGTTAAAACTTAACATGGCTTCAGCTTTACATTTTTTAACATTTCCTAGTAGAGTTATCACATTAAAATCTTTTTGTAGCTAAACACATACTATTATTGAGCTGGTTCCAAACACAGTATTCTGTACAGACAATCTGTACATTACAATCTTGAATAAAGTATCATACAAGTATATCCTGTACACAATTTCCATCTTAAATGTTTTTTTTATAACTGTACTGTCATACATCTGTACTATAATTTTTGTCGTATATGTAGCATTAACGCTGTGTGACACTGTGAATGAATCTTCAGCAAGTAACAGTTTAAGGCTTAATTGTTAAAAAATGACAGACCTAAAAATTGTATTTTATATATGAGACATTTTCATCCTACCTCAGTCCTCATCAGGACGAGCACAAAGGTTTCTAGTATGTAATAACTGTTCATTGATGTCACTGCATGCTGTTTGATCAAATACACCTATTGTGTTACACCTTCCAGTTAATGAAACCTATTCAGCCCAGTATATTGATGTTCACATTCCAAACCACTGACATACAACAGTTCAAAAGAAAATGCTGCCCACCTGCAGTGTGTATGGCGGGGGTCATAGTTTAGATTTTTTAACTCCCACAGCACTTCTCAAAACACTAAGCACTGGTGCTGTGACCTTAACACCCACAGAAGTTTGATTACTCACGAGCATGTGCATAGGCAGTGCTTGGTGTACAATGAACACCCTAACTAAACAACAGTGCAGTGTTCTGAGTACTGATCACATTGATTTGTATTGATTAGCATTTGTCTACACTATCATAGTTTTTACTTTGAAGGGATGCTTGTCAGGACGGGACAATCATAACCCACCAGGGGAACAAAAGTAACTCGACAAGTAGCTGAAAGGTAGAGAGATGAAAAAAATATCCAAAGCAAAGAGATGAATCCTGGCTGTAATATGCGTCTAGCTAATTAGGCAAGAGAAATGTTTACAGGCTTCAGCAAACATCTTAATGCTCCTTCCAAACTACTGCTGGGTCCCTTCCTGAGTGAGAAACCAGGGATCCTCAATGTAAACATTCCTTCATGATCAGAAACAGTTCAAGGGATGCTTACACTTATTATAGACAAACTGTTTAGATCAGCTTCCCTGTTTACTCTCAAATCTTATCGTCTGTTTTTATTGTGCAGTTATATAGCACTTCCTCCAGTTTCACCTGATAAAAATGCAGTTGTTTTTGTGCATTTTCGTTTAAAAGTGAACTGTGTTATTACTATATTCTGCAATTCTGAATACTGACTTTGAATACTGTTTTAATTCTAGAAACTTTTTTTTTTGTTGTTTTTGTTTTTTTAATCTTGCATTACCTTTTATGTTCTACGCAGTTCCTGTAACATTTTGATTTTGGGTCGTTAATGGGGAATTTTAAATAATACTACAATACGTACCGGATTTAAAAGTATATACTGTATTACAGTTCACGTGTTGTCTCTTTTGACAAGTGATATTTTCAGAATCATATCGTTCTGAATTCAAATGCTTCTGTTGAAAATATAGTACTGTACCAACAAAACCAAGTGCAGTACATCTGAACGGAAGCGTACTTAGTTTAAAACACAGTGCTTTCAGCTATGTATTTTTGATATTGTAACTTTTTTGTATTCTCTGAAAAATGGGTTGGGTTGGAACGGACCAAAATGAAATAATTAGACATGTGGTCACACTCAACTGTCACTGAAGTCAACACTTTATAGGGTTGGATATGTGAGTGCTGTCTAATTTACAATGATAAAACTAAACTTAATTGTTGTGACTGGAAGGTGCAAGATTTGGTTCTTACTGTACACTAGATAATTTTTTTTCTGACTAGGGAGCGTATCTTTTTCATTTCCTCTATGTCCTAAAGGAGGCAGTGTGGTCCAGTGGTTAAAGTCCAGGGTAAAGTTGTAACCAGAAGGTTTGTAACCTGACTCACTATGTGACCTTGAGCAAGTCACTTAACCTCCTTGTGCTCCATCCTGCGGATGAGATGTTAAATCAATGTTATATTGTAAGTGACTGCATATAATGCACAGTTCACAGCCTACCTCTGTAAATTGCTTTGTGATGGTGGTCAACTATGAAAGGTGCTATATTAAAAAAAGAAGAAAGATGTCTATTGATATTGATTATACTCAAACACTCAAAAACAGTGTGGCTTCAACATCTAAGAAAAAAAAAAACAATATATGGTTATGCACTGTTATTTCAGCAGGCATTTAAACATGTCTAAGAGTAGGGCAAACTATGTTAAGTGCACTTCAAAATGTACAATAAAGTAGTCTACCACCTTTGACCAGGCCTACCAAAGTGTCCATCGCCTGGTCATATAAAGATTTACAGATAGTGGGGATATTCTAGTCGATCCTCCAGATGAAAGGATATTGGATTGGTCCAAGAATGGATCCCACAGGAAGGCCATACGAAAGGTCTCTGGTTGCAGAATTAACAATGCACACTGGCTGCAAGTCCAAAGACATAACCTAAAACAACCAGATGTCAACCTGGGGCTCCAAGCAGATCACTGCAGTTTTATAGTGAATGGTGTTAACAGGTCTAGTGATGTCAAGAGAAGCGTATAGGTAAGGTTGTTATATATTGAGTACACACAGTAAGCCATCTGTACTTTTAAATTGTAACACATCCTGAGTCAGCTATTTTGACCTGCCTCCATGCATCGTGCTGCAATCTGACATAATGAACACCTGGTGAATACATTTCAGTAATCTCGAAGGACCACTGGGTTGTCCAGGGGAGGCCCAAAAGAACACATCTCCAGTCTGCTCTTTCATTTTACTGCATGACACTTTCACTAAAGACAGGATAATAGTTTGATAAAGTTCAGAAATTGGCCATTAAGATTTAAAATGAGCTCTCTTTTTTCAACCACTTAGTTTAATCAAACTTCACCATAACTAACTATGGAATTAATTTAATTACCTAGAATATTAAAAAGCCAATTTGACCAAAACCAGAAACCATACGTATGTACTGTAACAAAAGGAGAAGATCAACCACCTTATTAGAGCAATAAGTCAAACAAAACCAAGTAACAATCCAAAACTTTACCAAAGAAGACAAATGCACCAATTGTATGTTTCTCTGTAGTTTTGTAACACTGACAATGTGTTCATTTTTTTGTTTATTCATTTTAGAAGGTTACTGGTATGTCCATACAGTATACCCTTGAAAAAGCCTCATTATTTTAAATCATTTTTATTTCTTGAGGTTGCTTAAACAGGTTTGCAACGAGCATCAACATATTGCACAGTATTACAATTAAATATATGTTGATTCATTTTTAAAAAACATTTTTTGCTGATATCAGCCAGAAACTGTAACAATTCCTTAAAGCACAGTTTCATGCACGCAACACTGCGCTGTTCAACTTCCCTCTGCTTCTAATTCCAACTTGAGGTCTATTTTAATGTTCTACTGCAAATAACGCTGACCTGTCCATCATTTCCTGCATCCTTTATTCTAACTTTGCTCCTTCTGGATTGACTAGCTTTGTATTCAAAGGCATATACTGTATGCTTTCTTTTTTGACATTTGCTTATACATTTTATAATAACAATATGAATGTTCTAGTTCACTTATAATTTACTATTTCATGGCAAATCAATTATGTGGATGTTTATAGTAAAACAACAAATAAAAAAAATAATAAAAACAAAAATACATAGTATGTATAATAAAAAGCATTTCCCAGGAGTAGCTAAAGTGCTTTCACCTACCATAAAGATTGTTTTGTGCTGGGTCATTAAACAGACTATTAGGTCCAACAAAACTTGAGTTTGAAACAAATCTCAAATTAAGTTGTTTCTAGTTGTAAAATGATAGGCAAAAAATAATTTCCAGGAAATTGCACATGTGCTTGAAACAGCATTAGATTCCTTGTAGTTAGTAATTACAGACGTTGTTATGTTTTGTTGTTTTGTTTTTGTTTTTTTTGTTGTTTTGTTTTTACTAATTAAAACGAGGAAATAATAGAATTTACTTCTGACTAAACTGCATCTTTATTAGCACAACACACTGCGTGTGATGAAGACAGGATTGTGACACAGTTAACTGTAGTTCTTTTTTTGTATTCTTGCTTTCATAATATTAATTGCTTAATGATGTCAATAAAGCCAATGGGCTGGAAATATATAAAAAGTTGAACTAGTTAATTTCAATGGTTAATTATTATTATTATTATTATTATTATTATTATTATTATTATTATTATTATTATTATTAAGGGCATCCAGCAAAAACTGATCAACTTTGTGAAGACTGAGTTAATCTCCTAAAATAATAATAGCAATAATTATGACTGATGCAGTAAGAGTGGATTTAGGGATAAATGGTGTGATGCATATTTTCTTCGGTTGCATCATTTCAATACATGTACTCATTCACCGATTATTTATTACAGAGACTTATGGGGTAGAAAGCCAATGCAAGTGTCTGTGACAGGCAGAAGATTAAAGGAACACGCTGGCAAAAGATACCGCATGAGATGCTCAGACCAGCTGGGCACCCAGCCAGCAGTGGGGAGGGCAGTACAAAACAAAATCTGTTTTAGCGAGTATTTGCAAAACAGTATCTGGTTTGGATTAGTACAAACAGTGAAACCAACGGCGGGTGATACAAATTGATTAATTGCAAGACAGGATTCCCACAAGGTAAAGCTCCAAATGCTGAATTCAGGCTGGCATTCTGTGGGCTGTTTTCAAAAGACAGCGATGTGAACATATAAAAACAGAAAAATGTACATGTATATACACTGCTGTGCAAAAGTCTTAGACATGTTGCAATTTTTTTTACTCTGATGCATTATGAGCATCAATAATTTACTGAAAGCCTCCACTAGTGTTTTCTACTATTATAACAACCTTGACTTGCATAAAGAAGGAAAAACCTTGAGTGAACTAGCTCGCATCACTTGATTTTCAAAGTGTGGTATCCGAAGCATAATCAACAAGTACAGAGAAACATCATCTGTAATTGACAAATCCAGGACTGGAAGACCCAAAAAGCTGTCTAACAAGGATGAGCAATACTAAATGATAATATCCTTAAGGAACAGAAAGAAGACAAGTGTTGAATTGATAACAGAACTGGCATAAGGCACAGGTGTCGTTGTCCATCAAATCAACAGTACGAAGGTCACTCTTTAAATCAGGACTTAAAGGATGTGTTGCAGTAAGAATACATCTTTTAAGAAAGGGGAACAAGACTAAAAGGCTAAAATATGCATAAGAACACAGAAATTGGACTATGGAACAATGGTCAAAGGTGCTTTGGACTGTTGATGGATGGACAACGACACCTGTGCCTGCAAGTCCAATTTGGTTCCACATAGTGTAGGTTGCTGTAACAGGGAGACCATATCGCTGGTTCTTGCATGTGTGCCTTTAGGGAAGCACTGGGACGTGCAACAGGTTACCGGGAAAGCTGCACAGACCTCAATAAGCATCTGCGCTACATCTCGAGGTTACTGCACAGCCATAGCCATACAGACAGGTGCTGAGTAAAATATTGCTGTGTTTGGTTTCATGATGTGTTGCAGACTCTTATCAACCCAGGAGCTGACGCTATGGAGCCAGCGCTAACCCCGGGAGCATCTACCCCTGCACACAACCACAACCCAGGAGAGCGTCCATTCTCTGCAGGATTACCTACTACAGAACCCTTCAACTGCAAGACGGTGATTGTGAAGGAATTGCCCAGCCAAACCCCTGTGGGCAATGCCTTCAATGCCCAGATGTAGGTTAGTTTAGGAGTGGTTGATGTGTAGAGTAGTAGGTTCCTGGAGCGGGACGTTCCTTTTAGCGAAACTAGCACTCGCCTTGTGTAGCAAACTTTTATTTTTAGCTTTGTTTTGTTTTGTTTTCTTCATTAAATGTGAGGCTAGGGCTAGTATTACAGATACCCTAGTGTCAGTGCTTGTACTTATTACATCTGCGTGTCTGTGCTGCGTGTCAACACCAAATGCTCTGTGCCTGCCTCAGTATTGTTCAGCGACAACCCACACGTGTAACAAATTCCCCTTTTTACAACCGCTTATAAATGAAGGCTATATTATTTTATCTGCGAAATATTCCTGATACAAACTTCAGGGCTGACTTTACGTGCTGTAACTGTGTACAAATACAACTTTCTACAGTACTAACAAGATGCGTTTCCACATCCCTATAATTTAAAAGAATGTTGCACATTTGTAAACGTCTCAATTACTGTAAACCATCCACTAAGCAAATTGCAGGGGTTTTTTTTTAAGCTCATAAATGACCAGTTTACTCTATTGATGGACACATTATAATTAAAAGTGACATTTTTCCCATTGTCTTGTCAAAACAGCTCAAACTGATGGGTGTAACCTGGCTGGCGTGTGACATTTCCATTCTCTGCTCTCTTAAATCTGGGCCTCCTCACAGATAAGATGCACAAATGCTAAGTTTTTAACCCGGTACTAATGTCCTGAACATTTTACATCATTTATCCTACTCCTACACCACAACAGTACGTCTACCCAGCTTACTCTTATACCTGCCACTGCATCGCATGCATTACAATGCTATGTGCATGTATTCTCTGAATCTCTTTAGATTGCAATTTTGGAGTGTTACATCCTCAAGTTCCTCACTGCAGAAGCAGCTCCTGCTTGGGGAGGTAAGATATAGAGTGACTGTGAGCTTCCCTATTGCCACTCAGAGCTTTGTGAGAACAGTGCCACCATTCCCCTGCCCTGCCATGTGTGATCAGAATCTGGACAAAGTGATGTCTAGGACGTGTTTTAACGCCACCCCAAATTACACAGGCTTGGTTTGAATTCATGAAACATTGATGCAGAAGGTACTATATCCCTCACCCTATCTTGGGAGATGTGCTTCTTCCCACAGATAAATTCTGTCACAACTGGTTTCAGAAACAGGGCTTTGACAACACATCTAACACACTTTTGAGGGCATGTGCGTGTACATCGTTGTGTGATCAAATCTAAACTAAGAATATGAACGGAAACATTATGTTCCCCCGGGGCCGAACATGCTCAGTTTCTCAGGTTGGGTGACTATACTCAAAAAGGACAGGGCAGAAAAAAAAACAAAAAAACAAAAAACTTTTTACTACCAAAGTTAATAGAAGTCAAAGAAAAAAATATTGATTGAAATAACAAGCATGAAGAGAGTATAAGTGAACACCACTTTATAACTGATTGGGCTCAACTAACGGAACAAGACAGATGGCTATCAAATTAAATACCACTACATGATTCACTGCACCATTTCACTCACTTACACCTTCTCATTTGACTCCAATCAATATGTAATCAGCCTTTGAAGGAGAGTTGTGGAATGGAAAGCACTGTAACAAGTAGAGAAGTTCCACTCTAACCTTCTAATTCATCATTCAGCACAACTAGGATTGTGATTCAGCACTATGTTGTTATTATGTTTTATTTATTTATTTATTTATTTATTTTTAATTACTGTCAGACAATGTATCTAATTACACCCTAAGGGTGCCTTACACCTATATGCAATCAGGTTATAAAAGGAGCCTGTGTCCAGTAGGAAAAACACAAACATTTTGTTCTAATGCTTGATGTTTTAATCAGAGAACAGTAAAATAAAGGTGACTACTTGTGTTTGGTGTGCAGATGCTATCCAGCATCATGCAAGATGCTGAATCCCACAGCAGGTTATGCTTATTCACCCGGCAGTCCCTTGTTTACAGCTGCTACATCCTGAAGTGTCTAGCCGTTTCTCAGTGGCGCACTTCCTTTGGGCATTAAACCTGGGACACACATGAGTGACGAGGTACCGCTGGGCATGTTTTTGCACCCAGGCACACGCGAGCGGTATGCACTATGCGACTGACTTTTCTTACAATATTGTAGAAAAATGTAATCTACTCGAATATAAGCTTTCACATATGGCCAAAAGTTTTGCATCACCTAGAATGTTAGGACTGAGGCATAATTTAAAAAAAAAGTATTTATTTATTTCACATCATGCAATCAATGAAACTACAAAATAATATCACAAAAGTCTACCGGAAACTACAGCAGTAGTACAATATTTCATGTTAGATTTCGAAACGTCACATTTTTCAATTTTTGGAAAACTACAAAGTGATATGTATTCAACATGTTAACGTAACATTATTCAGCAGGTTTCATTTGACTTTGTGAAGCAAAAATAGTTAATTCTGTAGGATGTGATGTAAAACGTTTGGCCATAGCTGTAATGCTCCCCATATAATCTACAAAATAAAAACACAGGTTTGTTTATCAAAGTTGTTTTTCTGTAATATATATGCAACTGTATAACATGAGCAATCAACTTAGCAGAGAAACATACAATGTGTTGCTTGACAGCAAGTAGTCTACTACTGTTAGCCTACTAAGTGCTAGAAAATAGAACCTTTACTGTTTTAGCCAGTTATTTAGTATGATTATCAGGGTCGATGTATAAAATACTGACGTGCCTGTCCTTTAATGAAATATGGGAGGGACCAAATACTTCAGGGTGCTTGAACACCTCTGTAGACAACAGTTTCATTCATGATTTTTCCTGTCAAGCATGTGTTGTCACCACTTGACTGTGATTAGTTAAACCATCGATTGTGACGTGCGGCAGGCAGAAAAAAACTCCGGGTTTGATTTGAGCGGACCCGCTCAGCGTCACTAGCAGTATCGTCCCACGTTGATCTGTCCAACACCATATAAAAGCAATGGCAGCAATACAGGCAGCAAAATGCCTTTGCGAGCCGCACCGCATCTGTTTGTTCCGGGCTTTATATAGAGCACAGCAACTGGTCTGTACACTTTTGCCAAAAGATACAATATGGCAGTAACAATGACGTCACCTTCCAGGGGTCTGCTTCCAAGCAATGCTCAAGCAATTTAACTGAAAGGATATGGAAGTATCTAGCATTTTAAAAAAAGAGTGGCTTGTTTAATGATGTTTTAAGAGAAGATGGAGCCAAACAGAGCTTGCTATTATAATTTAATTCCCAACATATTTTTTTCCCATCACAGTACAAAATAGTGAGAAACAAGCCACATGGTATCACTTTGCATTAAAAAAAAAAAAAAAAAAAAAAAATCAATTTAAAATCTCTCGTCCCATCATTAACACTTTTTTATCTTCTCAATCTCTTAATAGCAGTTATGTGCTAATTAGGTTTACATCATTATGTACTGTTGGCAGAGAAAGAATGAATATTGGTTCTAAATCTCCCTCCCGACCTGTGAGGG
Organism: Polyodon spathula; assembly: GCF_017654505.1. Lineage (NCBI taxonomy): Eukaryota > Metazoa > Chordata > Actinopteri > Acipenseriformes > Polyodontidae > Polyodon > Polyodon spathula. Next base: position 25,111,510 of record NC_054541.1, on the reverse strand, counting down.
CATTGTGTAAGGGGAACAGTGTGTCCCAGACTGGATGGTTTGACAATTCATTCCAGGGAAAGGTGGAAGTCGACCATCCAGAATGGTGTCGGAGCCTTAGTACACGAAGTCATCGCCACAGACGGGCAGCAACGTGGCAATAACGGATTGGAGGAAAAGCGATTGCACTCGCTTACCAAGGGGGCGTGGCTGATGGTACAAATGGGGATGTGGCAAAGTGTTGGTTTGTTATGGTTGCAAAAGAATCGCTGAAGGGCTGTAAAATAACTGTGAGTGTTTTGAGCACTGCACTACTGTTCATTATAAATTGTATTTCAGTACTTGCAAGTATAGCACTCACTCTGGACTTGTGATCGTGTTTGTGTTTTGTGTGTGTTTATACTCTGTTTATTATTTCAGGACTGAACCCCTTTGTTTTAACTGTGCATTACACATTGTTGTGTATTGCCGGTTACTATTATTTATGGTTGCTAAACAACTTAGATTACAAAATAATAAATGACTGTTTGGACTGTGAACTTTGTTGTTTGTTGCCTTGGGCTCTCTATATTCTTGTATGTATGATATGAGATGCAGAGAGCTTGAATGGTTAAGACAGCTGGAAATGGTTCTGTCCAGAAAAAAGAAAGCAGGTTTAGTTAATTTACATAAAACTGCATGACAAGACTTAACACGTGAACCTGCTTTAAATATCTCATCTAATAATCAGTCATGCATAATCCATGCAGGTTACTCAAGGAAGGAAGTCTTTAACTCCTTGCTGCCCAATGTAATACATTTGACATTGAGAAAATAGACATTAAATAGGAATGGGAACATACCTTGGTCAGTAAAGGGTTCAAATGTAATTTGAAGACAACAGAAATAAGATTTATTGGCATACATAACTTACTGGCCTTCGTTTTAGCCTACCATTCCATACTTTTATAATTTATTTACATTCTATAATTTATATAGTGTACTGGAAGATAAATTGACAGGATAGACAATCCCTGAAATTAGTGTGGAGATCAAACAGACAACACTGCAGCAAGTGGAACTATCTAAACACACCAAAGAATGGTCCTAATAAAAGAGTAAAAGCATAAATAATTGTAACTACAGAAACTCAGATAAATAAAATATGACTTTCCACGTCAATTTCTCTCCAAAGTTAAATCTCTATTAAAATCATTCAGCGCATCGGAAAAACTAATGTGCTTTTTTTTTTTTTTTTAATATAGTTTATCAGCAAGGGAGATTATTACAGCTGGATGAATAACTGTATATTAAAAAAAGATCCTATTAAAGCTGTGTTATATTTACAGGGCTAGAAGTTAACTTTTTAACCCAGTAGTGAGGATTAGCAACCTGCCTGTAAAGCAGGTAGCAAAATGGTCTTATTTGGGAGCAGTATATTCAACTAATAATTATATATAAACATAATTTTAAAAATAAACACCTACCTACTGTTTTAAATAGAATGCATATCCCAAACTATTACATTGTAGGCCTACATTTAAATCAGAAAGTATTTATTGAAACCACCTTGTACTCAATTCGGTGTCGAAATGTATTTTGTTTTATCCTTAAGTTCTATATCGTCATCTAAGCATTTGATATGCCATCAGTATGGTTAAACAGGTTATGTTTCATTGGTGCAAATTAATTGTTACAAAATTATCCTCTTATCTGTCTTCAATTGCTGACTGAGATTTCGGTAACTAACAAATCATACACACCAATAAAGAAAGCGATTAAAAAAAAAAAGTAACATGTGCTACATTATCGTTGAATCCTGCATTGTATGACCTTATAAATTATAAGGTTACAACCACAACAAGCTGTTTTGAAAATGAAAGCTAATTCCAGCACGATACCGCTACATTTAAAAGATTAATGCAGCGTGTTATACTAACTGGTTTTCTCATAAATATGTATGCTTGCACCCTGCCTTTTCACTACATTTTTAAATGCTGTACAAGTTTGAAGAAATTAACTAAGTAATAACAAAATAAAGGATATCAACCAAGATAAAAAAAAATAATAATAATACGCTGGGTTTGTTTTATTAAACAGTGATATTAGTCAGCTATGTGTTCTAAGTTACAGTTTGATGATGCAATCTACTGGCACACACACACACACACACACACACACTGGGGGCCACACACACACTGCCTTGCAAAAGTATTCAGACCCTTCCTATGGTGTCCCATTTTGTGAAATTATTTTCACTTTTCTTTAAACTTAATATTTTATTCAAAACTTGAATGCTCAAACTGAAGACTTATAAGGGTAAGATAAGTCTACAGGCCTCCTCCTCCTCTATCGGCTCTGGAGCGACGGCAGATCTCTCACTACTCTGCTCTGTGGAGCGACGCGCAGATCCTCCTACCACGGTGCCCGCTTTTAGTTGTTTATGGGGTTGTGTTATTTCGTTTTTGTTTGATGTTTTTATTGGCAGAAGGTCAGACTCCGTCGAAGTGACCTAAGTCAAAAGAGGTGGGGGTTTGGAACCTAAATGTCAGCAAAAACTAAAGAGAAAAAAAACTGAAATATGTTGATTGCATAAGTATTCTGACCCACAACTCAATAATTGGTGGAAGCACCTTTGGCAGCAATTACAGCCGCAAGTGTTTTTGGGTAACTTTGCACACCGGCGTGGTGCAATTTGTGCCCATTCTTCTTGGCTGATTTGTTCAAGCTCGCTCAAGTTGCTTGGGGATCGCTTATGGACAGCAGTTTTCAAACCTTTCCATAGATTCTCTTTGACTGGGCCACACAAGGACATTCACTTTCTTATTCTTAAGCCACTCCAGTGTAGCTTTGGCTTTGTGGTTTGGATCATTGTCCTGCTGAAGGGTGAATTTTCGCCCCAGTTTTAAGCCATTTACAGACTCAAACAGGTTTTCCTCTACTATTTGTACAAGTGGCAAAAAGAACAGCGTTTGCTCCATCCATTTTTTTTCAATTCCTAACAAGCTTGCTCCAGCTCCCTGTTTTTCCATTCATGATGCTTTAACACCCCATTTCTTTTATTTTGCCTTAATAGTCTTGCACCAGTCAGAGCTTTGCTCTGCCACACACGTCATCTAAGCATTTGTATGCCATCCAATATGGTCAAAAAGGTTAAAAGTCATTGGTGCATAAAAATAATTGTTACAAAATTACCATCATCTGTCTTCAATGCCTGACTGGATTTCGGTAACGTAACACAAATCATACACACCAATTAAAAGAAAGCGATAAATTAAAAAAAAGTAACATGTGCTACATATCGTTGTAACGTCCCATGCTGATTGGAGAAGCATCCCAAGGGCACAGCATGATGCTGCCAATACCATGCTTGACTGTAAGGGTGGTGTTGACTGGGAGATGTGCTGTGTTGGGTCTGCGCTAAACGTAATGCTTGGCATTTTGACCAAAATGTTCTAATTTGGTCTCGTCTGATCACAACACCTTTTGCCACATTTTTGCAGGATCACTCGGGTGCTTTGTTGCAAACTCCATGCAGGCTTTGAGATGGTTTATTTTTAGTAATGGCTTCCTATTTGCCTCCCTGCCATACAGGCTACTTTTTGTCAAGTGTTCTCCCAAAGTTATTGTTGACTGATGCACATTTTCTCCCATCTCAGCCACTGAACACTAGCTCTTTCAAAGTTGTCGTTGGCCTCACAGTAGCATCCCTCACCAGTTTCCTCCTTGCCCGGCTGCTCAGTTTGGAGGGACGGTCTGATCTAGGCAGTTTCTGGGTGGTACAATGCACCTTCCATTTCTTGATGATTGAGATGATTGAGAAGATGAATCTTCTCCCGTGTCCCAAGTCTCTTGCAGACTTCAGCAGGTTTTCTTACAGGATTTCTCTGTACTTTGCTGCATCCATTTTGCCCCCTGACTAGTGCCCTTCTCGGCCGGATACTCTGTTTTTGAGGACGGTCTGTTCTAGACAGATTCTCATATCTCTCCATTTCTTAATAATATGCTGACTTTACTATGCTCTGGGGGATATTCAATGCCTTAATATAGAACAATTTGTAGATTTTATTTTTCACTTAGACATTATGGACTTTTTGTGTTGATCAGTGGCAAAAACTCCTAATTAAATTCATTTTGATTCCATGTTGTAACACAAAAAAAATGTGGAAAAGTCCAAGGGGGTGATTACTTTTGAGAGCCACTGTATATCATATACTATCAATGAAAATAATGCTACAGAGAGCAATGATGTTTTTTTCTGGGGAAAAAAACGGGAAGAAATGAGCATGCCAAGAAAAGTTCCGGGGACACTGGGACCAGTGTTCCAAAAGTGGGACTATCCCATCCAAAACGGGACATCTGTTCACCTTAAACCAGCATAACTGAGCTGTGATCAGCTTTGGGTTATATCACTTGTATAAAGCACAATGTTTGTATACTAAACAACATAGACTACCACAGACTACTGAAATCAAGTTACCTAATTTATAACACTACGCTTGTATGACAATTATCTTAATTTGTAAAAGGGGTGCATATTATTACAAGTATATTGTGTGTGTGTGTGTGTGTGTGTGTGTTTATATAGCTTTGCATGTTAATAGGGAAAACAACAGCCATTTCATATGTATGTATTTTGCTTACCTGTTTTAGCAGACAGGTGGGAGATGTCCAAAGAGCAGGGTTTTCTGGTCACAGCTGTCACTGAGAATTCATAGGGGTTATCTTCTTCTTCTGGGGAAAACACATCAAATGAGGGGGAGGGCACTATTTCTACTGCGTGGTTGCTTTTCTTTGTCGTAGAATCCTGGAGAAAAAAGGGAGGGAAAAGGTTTTTTTTAAAGTGCTCAGGAAAGAATTATATAAGGAATAATGTACACCCAACTGTACATAACAGGGCTGTAATTCCTTTGAAGGTTTTTTCATTTATACCAGTACTAAAAGGTAACGAACGGTAGGAAAACGGTAGGAGGTTTAAATATTAAAACAAATACTTTCAAACACACCTGTACACTGTAGTTTAATTTTAAACTCTGGTAACTGAATGACTTTAAAGCTTTACACTGCGCAGAAAAAGGCGACCCTGGGCTTTTTATTATATGAGGAAATGTATTTTCAGTGTCAGACACCTAACCCAAAATATTATCTGTACTACTATTACATGTACCACTGTACACGTTATCTTGCGTTCCTGTTCATAGAGACAACAAGGTGTGTATGTCTGGGCTCTCTCTTTTGATCTTCAGCTTTACACCATATGAACATTGAAAGACAGCCCCCTCTCATCCATCAGACATTATTGGTAGGCATCATCCTATTGGGCCTTCCACTCATCACAACTATACTGAGCTGTCTGTGAATAAAGAACTCATTTGAATTGTGCTATTCATTACTCAAGCACAATTGCACATGACATTATCTGTATATTTGAGTTCTGGGTGGATGAACTACTTGCATCAGCCACACCTTTTATGTTAGGAAACAGAGAGTGGAGCAGTCTGTAACTGTGGCAATATGGAATCCAAGGAGATCCCTGATGGCAATGAAGATGAATGATTTTGCAAGAACAATAATTCACTGGGTCTCTCATCCCCTTAGGACCAAGAGACTCCCACCAGCAACAGTCACCAGAGCAGGGATCGGGTGCCTGTGCTTTTTGTCACTTCTGTCCTTGCATGCACTAGGTCTTGTAAGTGCACTCAGGCAAGCCTTTTTTGATTCTTTAGACAAAAGCTGTAAAACCATCACATTGCTTTCTGTGCATTTGGGTCCACTACCTGTACATTCACATTAAGACCATGTGCAGTATGCTTGTGCATAGTTTATTAACTTTCTTGGTATGTTAAACTCCTAAGTCACTTCACTGCCCAAGCCTGACATTATAGCCTTGATGGATCTTTCTGTTTTACAGATATTATTTTAGGTCATTTTAATAAAATAATACAGCCTTGAACAACAGTCACATATACTTTAGCTGACAAAGGCTTTTTTATGCCACATGGATCTTTAAATAAGACCTAAAAAAGAAAGCAAAAATAAAAAGGGCAATGGCTTCTAGCAAAGATCTTCAATCTGTTCAAAAACACAAAGTGACTACATTACAGCATCTCCTAGCCATAAACCGCAGTTTCCTTAATTAGTACCATTTATAGCTTGCCACACTTCCACTGACCAAAGGAACAGTTACCGGTACACATATCGGGGAATATTCATAAAGCATTTACACCAGAGCTAAGCCTGCAGCAAGAAACATAGGCATGCTCTTAGAATCCTTCCATTATTGGCAAAAGGACCCACATACACACAATGACAACACACTATTAAAAATTGATGATGTGGATATGAAAAATATTCTCAATCAGTGCATTTTCAATCTCACATCAATCCTGCTTAATGCCTTACATCTCCAGATAGGATGTAGTAATAGTTCTGAAGTTCCATCACTAACCTGTCCATCATACTCAATAGACAAAGTAAAGTTTGAGCTCTTTCTACGTCACACTACAGAGAAAAGAAGGTGACCTTTTTATTGTGTGCAAGCTCCTGACGTGATTTGTGTTGTGTCACTGGGTCACCGCAACAGAAATTACACAGAAACTACACAGAAATTGGGATTCAGTAATGTTGTTCAACTGAAGCTGACATCCTGGGATCTTTCAAGAAACTGCTTGACTACTTGATCCTTAAATAAGCTACTAACAACCAAACGAGCAAGATGGGCCAAATGGCCTCCTCTCGTTTGTATCTATTCTTATGTCTTGCAAGATCAGATGTCATTTGTAACATAATTTTGACCACACTGTTACAGTTCATAAGGGAGTTTTGCCCATGTTGTTAATGTACATAAATCCAACTCTTGTACCGGTAACTGATAATCAATCTATCTGCTTAATGTTGTTCTTGGAAACAAGGAGTACAGTACAATTAAGGCTTTTGCTTTTTGTTTTTTATTTATTGTATTTTTCAGTGCTTATTTTTAGCTATTTTCGAGTTATGTAAATCAAGTTTTTTTCGGGGCTTTCGGAACTTTCCAAAATGCTTGAGCAGTTATTTTTCTGTCAAAATATGTATAGTAACTTGACAGTACTTGCACACTTAAGTTGTACCTTCTTTCCTTTGCTGTCTTCCACAACAAAATTGCTATGGTCACGAGCACATTCTTCTGGGGTTTTTGTGTTTAGGCATGTTTTTACATTTCGCCACAATTCTGTTTTAAATCCTCTGTTTCTTAACTGTAATACAGCTTTAAATCCCGCTTACAAGCCTCCATTCCAGATTGTAATCTTATTTTAGATCTCGCAAGCAGAGTCTCCAATAGAAATGTAGGCATGTGCTGTCACTCGGTAGTTGGGGAGGGTTTAAAGTATTCAGAACGAATCAATGACAGATACAAGTCAGGAAGGCGGGACATTGCCCAGCAGCACTGGGGAAATGTATTATTATTCTTTTTGTAGTAGGTTTTATTTTTTAATGGGAAAAGGGTAAAGTCAACGTAAATTGATTAACCATTTCCAGAGTTTTTCGTTGGTTTCAGTTGTTTATTGGCTAGCCACCGATTACATTTTTTTTGTGTCAGCGGTGTTTTATCAGTTAAAACCGAAAATCAGAAGCCCTAAGTATAATCTCATCAACTGTAAACACCGTCAGAGAAAGATTCTCTCAAGAGGCCAATTTGGGAGATTAAGAGTTTTTTGGAATTAGTAATCTGGTGTGAAATTGATACAGCGTCCGTTGGGAGATATTGTCCAAAATTTATGATATAGTAATATAAGTTAATGTGAAAGCTTTGATACAGCCTATAAAGTGTATTTAAAATATATGTTTTTAATATAATATTATAGGTTATATAATATATATATATATATATATATATATATGCAATTAATCACATATCTGAAATATATGAAATTAATCACATATCTTAATTTCCAAGTAATACAGAATTTAGTAAAATAAATTCAGTAAAATAAGTTTCTACATTCAAATAAGTTAAAAAAAAATTACTTAAGCTTATAAAAGGGGGGTTAAGTTGGTTACATTGAACTGTTTAATTTTAGTGAGGTTTCTTAAATTCTGCTAAATGGTTTATATCTGGAAAACATTAACTGCAGTCCCTAGTGTTACATGTTTTCACACTGCGACAGCAGCAGCTGCTGAGATAGTGTTGCTTTTGTTAGACTTGAATAGACATGTAGCCTTTCCAAGAACCATTCCTTCAGTCAAAAAATAAGAACTGGAGCAATGAGCACCAAAAAAAACCCTAACTACAGAAACACATTTTAACCCTGATAATTTTGTTTTTTATTTGGCTGTTTAAAATCATCCGCAAGTAAATATTTTGTTTAGTTTTAGTCCCCAGTTGCACAATGACATGCACCTGCAATTCACCTTCTGTCAGGAAAGTTCAGCAACATGAGCTTACATGCTATGAGTCAGTTCCAGCAATACCTAATTGAAGTAAGTTATGATACCAGCGAGTCCAGGACTACAGAAAATCCCCCAGGGTAACAAACAAGTGCTTACTATCTGAGCCATCTTAAAAGTAGAATTTGTACAACTTTCATCAAAACGTAACAAGAGTATGGTTTATGAATTTGTCAAAACGTAACAAGAGTATGGTTTATGAATTTGTGTGCTTTCCTGTCCAATTCCTCATTGAGAACAACCCAAATAGTTGAATATAGCATTTAGTTCCATTCTACAGGAATTCTTAAGTACCTAGAATGCTACAGAGTAAAAAATAGGATTTGTCTCAGAGAATTAACACAGAATATTTATAAGGAACACTGGGGGAAAAAAAGGGTTACAGGACACTTGGAACAATGCGTACACTACAGTACTGTCCTTGACAGATACCTGCTCAGTCTGTTAAGCCAGTGGATCTCAATTACACCCAATACTGCAGATAGATGATGACAATCAGATAGATGACAATCAGACAGCATTTGGGATGGCGGGCTTAAAAGAGTTAACACAGTTTGTGGCCTGTGCCTTATCTAATCAGCTTTGAAGAAACAACCCATTCCTCCAGCATGACACACAGATAAGAGTCTGAATTAAATATCTGGAAAATGCTTATATTAAAATGAATTTAACCATGACTTTCCTTGACAAAGAGATCAACAGGATAAGACTGGAGTGCTGTGACAGACGATGCAGCATTGATGTCGAGACCCGGAAAATACCAGCCGGGTGAGAAACAGTGAGAGATCTTTGTGATGCTCAGAATCCTGACTACGAGGCTAAAACCTTGTGTAAGCCGCATCAAACATCAGAACAGGACCTTTACTTTGTTGCAGAGAAAAAAACAAAACATCACACTGAACAATTCTGTGGGTACTAAATCTGCTTTGAGTGACTGAAAAAGCTGCCGCCTTTCCCTTGTGAATGAATGAGAACAGTAATTCGGCAGCTGTCTGCTGGTGAAGCTGCAGGCTGATTGGAATCCCATTGTCAAGCTAATAAGGAGAGAGATAGACAGGGTGTACCGGTAAGAAAATAAACCTAAAATCTAAAAATCGGTTTTCTTGCCTACATTTACAAGGTCTACAAGGTCTAAGTGATTAGTTTGGTTAGTAAGACTTTCCCCCTTAATGCAAACAATTATAATTTGTTTAGCAAGACAACAAAACAAAAAACAGGCAATGCCAACACTCTAAAAGCATGTCACTCCAGTACATTGTCATGGTTTTAAGTGATGCTTAAAAAACACATTTGACTGCTATCTAAGGCTGGCAACAATGCACCCATTTTCTGCTGCAATCTATATATGCAATCTTTAAAGTGTTAAGTTCAAGCATTGTAAATGATTCAATGCAAGACATTTTGGCTCAACGTACAGTCTATGCTTGAGAGAGGCATGACTGAATAGCAGGTGACGTTCAGGTCAGGGCTGAGTCAAGGTTCCAGCATGCTGCCTAACTGTAGCAATTGCCAACACTGTATCCCCAGTCAATCATGGGCACTTAATGTAAGAGGTCCGCAGAATGTGGACAAGAGATCGGAGAAAATGAACAGGTAGGAAAACAAAATAGCTGAGTAACATGAACCCTGCAAGTCAGAAGAGCTGTATTCATGTTGGAATAATAAAAAAATAAAAATCGGGGAAAGCCTGGTATGGTGCTTGCCTGTTTTACATATAATATCTGGCCTGTGGATAAATACAAAAGTCTTACAGTTTAAAACTAGATGGTAATATATTAAAGGTTGAAATGTAACCACCTGTCTAATACAAACATTAACAATCCATTTGGAAATCCATCTAAACTTGGCAGGAGTATGCCTCCCTCATCTTTTGGGTCTTATGTTGGTTGAATTTGACCTTTTCGGACACCTGTGGTGGAATTTGCACTGAAGTGATTATATCCAATTATAGTCCATCATTCAGCAGATGAAAAGGTAGCTGATAACATAATCATTAGGTGGCTTTTCATCCGACTGCAATCCTCTGATCTATGAGCATTAAGAAGACCAAAGGAAATTTTCATTCACTTGAACTGTCTCAGGAAACAGACGGAAAGTGCAATATTTTAGGCAGTTCCATAAATCATTGGTATTATTTCTACAAGTTACTTTATTTCTGAAATAAAAGCAAGACATTATGTCTTTGTTGGCTCTTTATTTGTAGGGTTCTTGATCAAAATGTTGACCCTTATCCACCTGCCCATCATATAGCTACTCTAAACTTTATCACTCACTCTTTGCCTCGTACAGACCACCTTGAATGCAATCAGGTACAATCAGATGAACTGTTGTTTTTATGCATATTTTTACTACTGTTTTCTCTGGGCAGGGAATTAAAAATCTCTCGTCTCACTTGAGGTACTGAAAGGTCAGTTGCAATGGTAATGAGCTATCCATGCACACGCTTTTCCCAAGTGTTTTATGCTGTAATTTGGCACCTCTTGCTAGAACCACATTTTTCAGTCACATTTCCAGCCAGGTGTTTACAGTGCATGTTGAATTGTTTGTTTCCATTACTGTACTTACTAATGTACAGAACTTAAAATGCTGTACATTCTTTTTTTTATTTTATTTTTTATTGTGAAGCGAGTGGTTAATGATTGTTTACATCTCTTTCATTGCATCGTGAAATAAACAAAAGTCCCACTGCATTATAGGATCAATAATTTCAATGCAAAAAAAAAAAAAAAATGAATGGGATGGGATGGGATGAAATCCAAAAGCTGTGATAGATTCAGCAAACAGTCTGTACCCATGAAGTAGTCAGAAATTTCAGCAATGTCATTACTTACGATTAACTCTCTCCATACATAATAATTTGCATAAATCAAAAACAATTTGGATCGAAAACTCCACATGTAATCCTGGATAATCAGATTATAGTTTCAACAGCAACCTCAGGAGTCCATCAACCACTGCCATCACCACAGCCTCCCTTCCAGCTAAACCTTGTGTTAATAGGGTTTTCTTTAAATACAACATTTTGTTATTTTTAAAGCAACTCAGGAACTTCAGTAGACTACAGTACACTATGACAGTGCCATTAAATATGACCTATCTATTGAGAATAACATGAATTTCAATGCCAGCAACTGCTCAAAGGATTATTTTCATGATCTACTGCAGACCCCGGGGTTCTGCAGTTCAATGATTTCCTTTTGTGGTAAAAGGGGTGTCGAACTCAACATTGCTGTCACACTCCAAGCTAATCATCAGCAGACATTTGCTCTGGGATTATTTGATCAAGCACAGATTTTCAGTTTAAAATATCCCACCTCTGCACTTTATGAATTTGCTGTATCCTAGCAACCTTGGTAAACCTATTACTTTCTTCATCAGATTTATAAATGCTAAAGTTCTAAACTTTTTTTTTTTTCAGTAGGAAAACAACCCCCACTCCTAGCACCTTGACTCATCTAAGAAAATACAAACCTGATATATTGGACTTCCCAAATTAGCACTGTAATAAGATAACTGAGTGTGACAAGCTTCTTCTAGCCTTGGGGAAATACTCCTTCAGATTTCTCCCACACTGTACCCCTATTGGCATGAGTGCTGCCTCCCGCTAGTTTTCATTTAAAGCAGCAATAGTGCTAGCCATACTTTGTTTCTTAAAGTCATGGTATAATTTCTCCTATATCATGGCACTGTTAGGCTGTTCCCACACAAGTAGGCAGTAGTACTGAAGCAGTATAGAAAATCTAGGTGGGTGTGTATTTAAGTAATTTTCAAGAATGTGCAAGCTAGCAATAAATAAATAAATAAATAAATAAACAACTCAACCACCAATACCCTTAAATTGTATAATACAGTACTGTGTACATACACAATATGCACTTATTTCAACGTTTTAAACAGGTCTAAATCACCATCAACCGTGTGCTGTATAATCAAATAACACTGAATCCTGGAACATGCACATGTTTTGTTTTGTGCAGTATTTGCTGATGCCTGGGTTCCTTTATTTATCTATTTTATATTTTGCATCTAAGCTCTATTTATTATTATCTACCATCCACAGGAAAACATGCAAAGGTTAGACTGTTTGCATAGCATAACAGCTAGTCAGATGTGTGCCTTGCTTTCTACTAACTCAAATTAAACAAAAATACCGTATTCCTTCAAATTTAGACACACGTTTTAAACCATTTTTTGCTTCTCAAAAATAGCCTGTGTCTTAAATTCGATTACCACAGTGAGGTGTGTATTAAAAATCGGCAACAAAAGATGCGACAACCTGAGCACACAAACAGCAACGTGGCTTACTGCCGAGAAAAGACGAACCAAAACGTTACTACCCCATCTCGAATCATCCATGACATACAGGCAGACATTTTCAAAGAAGTGTCATTAGCTTCCTGAGGAATTCAAAGACGCTTTTACAATTTCAGCGTTTCTAACAAACTGTACCAGTTTGGAGATTGTAAATGTTAATCAGAACCCAATATTTTTTCCGACATGCCAACCAATACCACAGTTCACAAATTGAGAGAAAAACAGGTGTGAGTAATCACGACTGGAAATGAGAAGCAGCACATAACTGTAATCCTCTGTGTGACAGCAGACGGCCGCAAACTGCCTCCATATGTGTAATTAAGGCTGTATCTTTGTAAATGCATATTTTTAAGTTTTATTTTTCTTCAAATCGAGGGTGTGAAATCTGGGCTGTGCTTTAAATTCGAGAGCGTATTATATTCGAGAGCATATATATATATATATGTGTGTGTGGGTGTGTGTGTGTGTGTGTATATACACACACACACACAGTAGATATCAAATGTTAAGATGAATACAGATTTTTTTCTGGAAGAAAAAATATATATACCTGTGTACCTTCAAATTTCAGAAGCCAAGCAATGTTGGGCCTGACCAGTAGATGGATGGGGGACCTCCAATTATTCAGAGTTAGAACAGGGGTGTAAATCACACTCCTTACAAAAATACTTTAAAAACTATAAAACTACATTTAAACTGGCGTTAAAGCAGTTTGAACTTTTTCCCCATTAAAAGTGGCCCATCACTACACTGTTGCACATAACCTGGATATAGCGTATATGTATGTGCATCATCTAGCTATCTACACCTATACACAATAAACAATCACATAAATACAATTGGACTGGTTTCACACAATCTGAAATGGCAAAAATAACCTGCTAATCCTGCCAACAATATCAAGAATAAAAAGCACCCCAGTATATTTTAGAAAACAAGTGGGCATGTAATTTTACTGTCTTGAAATCAGCTCCGTATGGGAGCGGATAGTGTGATTATGCAAAAGAACATCCAGATGATCTGCGTGTTTCTGAGAAAATAACATGGCTGAGAAGCTGCTTTTAGACTTCAATGTGTAAACTGCACAGCTAAAATAAACTTTTAAAAAACTAAAATAAAATAAAACTGCCAGTGGGACACAACAATCAAGAGGCACTTTTCATCAGAGGGGTAGTTGTCTGTGTTGCACCTGAACCTCATTACCAAAAGGCATATGGAAGATAACTACTTCAAAAACATTTAATAAGACATTTTCTTCAGTTGTCACCTCAACAGGCCTGGGTTAGAATCCAATGGTCAAATTGTAAATCAGTTTGATGGTCTTAACCTAGCCCTCATTGAACATTAGTCCACATATTGCAAAACCAAAACTCTCAAGTCTGTGTTTGCGGTTTGAGGGGGTGTGCCAGTCAAGGTCACATAGCTGTGAGGCCAAGGTTACATAGCTGTGCAAGCACCACATCTGCTGAAGGGAATAATACCTAGATTGACTGTACAGGCTGTTTGCATGCATGAGGTCATCTTCACAGGACTGGCCCAGAGCAAATGTTAAGGTTAAGTGGTAAAAGAAGAAAAGAAGTGACATTGGCAGCCGAGGGAAAAGGAGAATTAAAGATTAATAGGCCATACAACCCGGTAAATATAGAGTTACAACTGTTTAACTAACGTACATGTAATTTTTCTTTTCAATGTTAACATCCCGGCAACTTTTTATACTTTAAAGTCTGCTTCAAAGCTCTTTTCAAAATGTCCGCTCTAGTGCACCGCTAGTGTAAGGAATATTGCCCACATTGTACGGAACAGAAAAGCCAGAGCACTTACGTTTGTTTGTTATTTTTGTAAATTGCTCTTCCTGTAGTGATTTAGAGAACAGACCTCAAACCCCAGTGCACTATAAAGTTATAAGTGTAAAAATCTAAAACATTTGTTATGAAAGTTTATTTCTCCTAAATTATTTTAGTTATTTACTAAATACACTTTAGTACATAACATGCTGGGGTTGTTATTATTATTAGCAATAAACTCTATATGTCAGTTCTGTTGAGTAATAACCCAGTAAAGAAACTGTATTTCAGTTACCTGGATCTTATGGAAACCTGCTCTGATACAAGTGACATTAAGGAACACTTGAACAATTCCAGCAATATTGACTTGCACCCAGCAATAAACACAGAGCAAGAAGGTTTATTATAATATATAAAAAAATTCTAGTTAGATTGAGTATTATACTATCCTTAAAGTGGAAACACAATTGCAGTTTCTAAATTGACCAAATTGCCGTCTTTAAATGCATGTTGTCTCATAATGAGCTTCCTTGTTATCTAGGATCCAATGCCCTTAATAGCCTTCATTACTGTGCTATTTTTCAGGGAAACAAATGACGCACTGCTCCAGCAGCACATCACATTGAGAATAAAACCGTGGCTCGTATCAGTAAAAGGTTTAATCTTTGTAGGTCTTTACTATTGTACAGGTCATTGTGACAGGATGCCCTCCCCTATTTATTTATTTATGTATGTATGTATTCATTTGTGTTGTGTTGCTGTCATTGTTATTATTATTATTGTATATGTGCGTGCGGACAGACGAAAGCCGTCTGACATTACTGTTTATTGTTTGAGACTGGCAGAAAGCCATTCCCATCCCAATAAAGCCTGTGGGAATGTGGCTGGAGCCTTAATAAGGTAATTGTTTAACAGGTGATTAAGGCTCCACCCATAGTATAAAAGACCCACTCTGGGCTCAGAGGGGGGAAGAGTTGTGAGGAGAGGAGCGTTAGAGGAGAATCAAAAAAAGTAAGAGTGAATCCTACCAGCCAGCGAACAAGGTACTCATTTGTTTAAAAGAATTATAATTGTGTTATTTTTCTTTGGCCAATGTGTCCATATGTGTTTTGTGTAAACTGTTTGTTTATTTTTGTTTATTAATAAAATACTGAGAGCCGTATCACTTCAGTTTTACCCTGTACGTCCTGTGTTCAGTTTCATTTCCTGGTCTGACATCACCACTGAAGCCCTCCCTGTGACAGTCATTTATTATATATTAGCAACAACAGGTGGGAAGAATAAAACACATTCTAGTGCTGCATGGTTATTACAGTGTAAATAGTATGAAATACTACAGCAAAGTCACCACAGCCCAGAGTTCCAGAGGAGAACTTAAGGATTGTATCTGATGAGAAATATCTCCCACACGACAATGACACCTGTCAAAGTATGTCATATCTGCCATGTATTTCTAATATTAATTTCCAGTGTCCATTCTAACAGTATGTACCATTACCCAACAAAAGGGTAAAGAGAACAAAATGTCAAAGTTCTATATGCAACAACTATGAACTTGGATTCTGAATGACAAGGGAGCTAAATACCTGTGAGAGACTAGAGAATCCCAGATTCCTGCAGCCATTGCAGGGTGTCAATGCTTCCCACAGGTCCGCAGGCCCACAGCTCTTCTCTCGTTCCTCCTCTTCCGGCGGGGGGGTGAGGGGAGGTGACGGTCGCTGCATAAAAGGAAGAAATGAAACATTAACAGCAGAATACGCAATGAAAAGCCAAGGTGGGGTTGGGGGGGTGTTTTCATAGCAAATTCCTAAAATATATATTTTTTGAATATATTAACACCATTTTTTTTTACAAATAAAACTGATGGAGTGATACTATTTGATTTGTTTTTGTAATAAACATTCTAAGGGAATATATTAGCTCTAGCTCAGCCAATGCAAGTGCAGAAATGTATTTTATTCAAGAAAGCCCACCCTGAAAAAATCCCCATTATTGTTTTAAAAAAGAAAGAAACAAAAACCTCAGATTAATAACCCTAAATACATGCAACACAACTTGCCCCCCACCAAAACATGAAGGAATGCAACAAGGAGTTAGGAAAAGCTTCATCATGATCATTTCAACACAGACCCCAATGTCTCATTGCACTCTTTGTAAGTGTTCAGAATCTGTAATCTACTCAGGCTAGGTTCCCAGACTTCTCCAGTAATCTCTCTGCAAACAAGCATTCGAGACTAAAACAGCATTACGTACTATACAGTACTGCTTTGGCTAGTGCTTTTGTTTATTCATAGCATATTAAAAGTAACTGTTGGCCCCTGGGATTCATAATGCGTGCAACACTACACAATACCAAAGGTTACCCCCCCCCCCCCCCCCCCTCCGAGACTAACCCTCCACAATGCATTTATAAAAATAAATATTGTAAATATGAAAAAATAGGAGAGCCTTTTAATATCCAGTCATGAATTTACAAGAATAAATGTAATTTAATTTTTAAACATTCACTCCCTACCATTACTTGTTAGGATTCGAATTCAAAATGGGAAACACACCTCCACTCTAAAATGCCCAGCAGCTGAACAGGCCAGACAATACAAACTCTCTTTTACCCGTAAAACAAGAACATTTCGCGAGCAAGAAATGTTTGATAATTTCGTGTTTATTAAAAATCCTTAATTTCCAGCTCACGTTTTCACTAATCTTGGCATTAAATTGCATTAAAGTGCATTGATATTAAAAACTGTTACTATCCGTGCACAGTTGTAAAATAATTATGCCACAAATGACATAACAATAGTACCTAGCACCCTGCAAGCACACAATTCTAAAGGGCCGTTTACACAGTATGTGTGTTGAAAACTTTGAAAAGTGCGAGATGAGAGTACTCAATTAAAATCATAATGAATAAGCTGTTTACAACCAGCTACTCATAAATTAACAGGTTTATATATTGCTGAGACAGCAGATGCAAAAAGGAGCAAAGCTCACAGTAAAGAAGTGGCAAATTCACAAACATGTTAATCGAAATGCAAACAGCACTGAGTGTTAAAATGATTTCATGATGGAAACCTAAATAAACCGTCATTACATGATTCCTCTGTTGACTTGAATGGAGATCTCATAATTTACTTAAACTATCATGCCTAATTTGATTCTCATAGAAAGTAGCAATCCCTCATTTTACGAAAAAGAACTGGGTGGTCATATGCCTCCTTGACAATTTCACCATGTTAATATGGTCACTTTTATAACAGTGTTAATGACTACACTACAGCACGTCCACACACTATCAAGCACTTCTGAGGCCTATAAAATGTCATTATTGACTCCCACCAGAGGTAAATGCTAGGAAATAATACTGCTGCTCAAACATAAATGACTAAGGAGCAGCTGCCTTGGACAGACAGAGGAATACATTATTCAATGGTACTGCCTTGGTAGACATGAATCTTTGCTACGAATTAAAAGGAGGATGTAAGTGTCAGTGCTGCAACAGGAGAAGTACAGGTGACATTCACATAAGCAATGTCATCATGGCGGAGTCAAATGACATTACTGCCCGAAGTCAGATCCAAACTGCTTTGTTCAAAATTCACCATATAACCTTGGAATCTCTGAAAACACATCTTAGGAGTCATCTGGATTTATTTTCTGTCCCCTTTACTGCATACCTTTCATCTCTGGCATTCATTTACCATTATGTACAGCATTCGAAGCAGACAGTTGAAGTTTAATGCCACGGTGTTGATATGCTGCAGCATTCACTGTGGCCATACAACAAAGGAAAAAGGTTCCCCTTATCTCCAATGTGATGCATACTATAGGGGTATTTAAAAGAGCTGTCAAATAGAGTCTTGTCCCACACCACACATGTCAGAAACATACAACCAGGAGAGTTCATAACGCCCCGACATTCTAAAGTGTACAATATACAGCAGTCAAAGCAAGCTGTCGGCTTGTTGCATCAACCATGAAACAATACAGTTTTTTTTGTTTGTTTGTTTGTTTTTTTAAGACAAAACAAAAACAATATTACAAAATGTCAATAACTCAGCAGCTTAGTTTAAACATGGATATCAAACAAAATCACAGAAAATGCAAAAAAAAAATACAGAACAAAGAACCATGATAAGTTTTCAGTATGAAAACGTGACACACGGTCAAAATGAAAACATTACAAAGTCAATATCGGGTACGACCTCCCTCAGCATTAACACAATCCTGGCAGCCTTGACGCATAGACCTGATCAGCCTCTGGATAGACTACTGTGGGATGTCCACCACCCTTCCTGTGGAGCTGCAACCTGCTGGCACAGGTTCGCTGCTTGTGGTTGCCCGACTGGTTGAACACTCTTGAACACTCGGTCGGTATAACGGTCCTGAGCCGGAGTGGTGACCCTCTGCCTTCCAGGACGTGGCCTGTCCCTCACAGAGCTGGTTTCTCTGGACTAGTCTGCTGATTGTTGAAGCAGAACACCGCATTCTCTGGGTAACTTCTCTCACAGACAGGCTGCCTTCAAATCATGCCAATAGCAACCAGGTGATCTTCATTAGTCAAGCGGGGCGTAGTCGTATCTTTCGCTGTTCTTGCGTTAATTAAAATCATGTCTTTTTTGAATGGTTATTTATACAGATCCTTAATCAACTCATTTTGGCAGTTTTAACTCAACTCAAATACCAAACAGTGTGCACCTGGCAGTTTTATGAAATCACCTGACTTGAGCTCAGTATTTTGTTATCCCAAGGAGCAATACTACTCAAACAATCAATAAACCTATCTGATCACTATTTAAAATGTACATAACACTATGTATGTGCCCAATGAGCTACTGATGTAAAACTTAAGACTATTAAGTTTTCATTGTGCATCAGTATATTTTGCATACAATATGGGCACAAGATCTTCAGGTGAAAAGTCAGATGTGCATCCACATTTCAGAAAATAGACTAACTCCAAGGCTAATTTAAACCATGACAGACAGCTCAACCTTTATAATTACAGTCAGGCATCAAGAAGAATCCACACACAGTACTGTATTTAACTGCATGTGCCTTTCAGGAACTGCAACATCAGTTTCTTCAAAACTACACCTACAACTGGTGTGCATTCAGTTGTTCCTCATGAATAATGATTCTCAGATCTGTTTACAGCTAACCTTTTCCTTAAGCAGAACTATGACCTACGCCTCCATGCCTCATCATTCCACTGTACACTGCCACTAGGGAAGATAGCAATTGCAGCTTATTATGTTCATATGAAATACCAATTTTTTTTGTACCTCACAGATTCATGAGGAAGACAATTGACTGATTATAGGCACTGAAAATTTGCCTTTATCACATTAAAACCTGTGCCAGTGTTGGTCGGTTTTGCAAAGATTTAAACGAAGATTACGGGAGAGTCTGGTAGCAGAAATAGAAAATGCTGGAATAGTAACATGCTAACTAATGCTTTAAAATCAATTCGAAGTCCTGCTTCTAACCTCAATAGCACAAACCTATAGTAGGGCTGAAGACTTTAAAGCATTATTGGCTGTATTTGTTCACAGATTTCCCTGGTTTCTGTGAAATTTGAGAAAAATTATGAATTGTAAATGTGACAGCGCTGTTTAAGCTTTGATAAATATATGTTTAAAATCATTACAGTGATGTGGTGTGAAAGAAATACAGCCCAGTTCATGAGTTATCATTTACAAAATGTATAATCATGGAGTTATCATAACTTGCTTAAACACAGACAACAGTAATTTAACAGTAAATCTGGAGTTAGAGCACACGGAAAGTAGTGAGCCTAACGTGCGCAACAAATCAAAATTTACTAACAGAGAACGCATTAATTTACATGCACAGTATTTGGCTAATTTACATACCATACCATGCACACTACATGAATTGTTAGCAATACTTTAACGTGCACGATAATGTGAGAGACTTACCCTTGACCACCATGATATCAAAAGCCCCAGCAGTCCAGGCGTATCTTTTGGTCAGTAGCTTATTGTGACGGTGTAGGTTGCTGACATTGACAGAAAATTAGTGTTCAGCAGACACAGTGCTCAGCAGGGGACAGCCAAGAACGACACAACTACATGAAAGGACATTCAAACTGAACCTGCCCCTGGGTTATGTACCAAACAGCTATGGTTAGAAAGCAGAGTAGTAAACTTTTAAAGTCTTCCATTTGTTGTAACTGCAATGCTATAATAACGCAGGTGACTTTGAGTCTGGATAAAGTAGGACAGTAAGAAAAAAAAAGAAATGCTACTCAACACGTTTGAAATTGCGCATTGTTGAATTTGCCGAAATACTGCACATGCTAATCACAATGCTGAAAAAACAGTATGTGACTGGAGACTAAACAAAGACAGTGTTTATGGGCCGATGTAGAAACATTTTGTTTCAATGACTTTAATACATACTGTAACTTGTTCACATGTCAGTGCAATGCAGTGGTACACTTGTAAAGTATGTGTGTGGTTATGGTTATGATTAACAAAACAAAATGAATGTATTTGTACAGCTGGAAATTGAATGCAATTGGACTGCACCATATGCAACACTAAAATGTTTTGTTTACTAATTATTACTTTTTAAATTCTGAAAAACTAATAGTTTCTATCAGTTTATAAAAGCGAAAAACAACACTAAAATTATTAATGGAATAAAATGTTGCAAATAAGGGTTGTTTCAAAACTAAAGCTGTATCTTTCTTTATTTATCAGTGTTGAGCATGTAGGAACAAATTAATTGTAAAAAAAGTATTTTAAACACAAAAAAGATGTTTTCCTAAAATTGAAGTCTCAAAAGGTGGGGAGCACTAGTGTGACCTATAGAACAATATTTACGGTAATTAAGCTAGAAGACAAAAGTACAACTTGTAAATTTGGGCAGTTTTAAAACCACACTTAACTGGCATCTTCAACAAAATTATAAACACTTACTGTAGTAATGTTTTGGGAAGTTTAACTCTTTCAACACTGCAAACAACTAAAGAGATCTCGGGAAAAATAACTCCACTCAACAAAAAACGCTTGTCAAAGATTTGAAAATAATCCCTGGATGGGAGATTGTTTAGCCCTGTTAGGATGTGCCAAAGATGGTATTGCAGGGAAGCACACGGACAACAGAAGTTTTGTTTGCAAATTCTCTTTTTTTTCACCCTTTTTATTTTTCAAAGTTCTGGGAACCGAACAGAACTAAATCATAACAAGACAATTTTAAGAAAAAAAGAAACAAAAGAATAATAAATCCTAAGTGCAGGATGATTAAACTGTTTTTTGGCAGGGAAAAATATCTATACTTTGCTATGTCTAGCCGGGACACTCATGCAGCACCCATCTCGCTAAACCCTTTTTCCTTACTCTCTCACAGCCTCCCTTTTATACTCAGGCTGAAATCACTCCTTCCCTGGGAAGAAACCAAAAATCTAACAATTAACTTTAAAATCCATTTACATACAGTTGGCAACTATTATATAAATATATCAAAGTTACATAAAATCACTAGGTTTTACATTACAATTCCATCTTGAATCATTTTCAATAAATGTGCAATTTTATATTTTTATAAATCACAACACCCCTTTACTTTAATCATGGCATGGTCTGCCCTTCAGTTACACACCTGCAACAATTAAGTTTGGCTTGCGCATTGAAAACAGGCTTTACGGTACAACCAAGGTATGATCTACCCCTCACAAACATGGTGCCTCATTGTACTGCTCAGCTGGCACAAACATGGCACCGCCCATCCAACCCCACGGGTAAGTGCAATACTTCGTTCTGTATATACTTTGTGCAATTGCTAATTTCAAACAATTCATACGCATTTAAATAAACACAGTATATAGTATTATCATTTTCATTGCAGTTCTTAATAAGAAACAGTCCCGCTTTATTCCAGAATTCCTTTAAAACACGACAGCTTGTTAAAAGTTATTGTTTATTTTATAAGGGACGGGACGTGAACCATCACAAGCCCCCATATGAACGTTTAGCCATTCCTAGGTTATCTTACAGTTGTAGGGTGTCTAGGTGGAAAGAGACCTGGCACTCTCCAACCAAAAACTTGCTTCCACTTCACAAGCATCAGAAAAGTTCAACCACCTTTTGTTTGAATAGACCACATTTTATTGAGAATGTGGTTTAGCTTGAATTATTTAGAACAGTATTTATAAGCAGATAAGGCTAAATAAACATATTCACATGGAAGCTCTGTGGTGCAAATGACTAGAACTTACTAAACAAAGAAACAATTTTCAATGCTTTCCAAATGAATTGAATTATATATTGCTAATGTAATGAAGTCCTGTGTCCTTTTCATTAACATATTGTACGTGTCAGGTACCACAGTCACCATATAGATGTTTTTTTAAACCATGTACAATAGAATTTAAATCACACAACAAATTCAAAAGCATTAAAATCTGAATTCTAGCCAGGAACTGCTAGGCCTCTAATCCCTTTGTGCTTTATTGATTTTCATTGTCTCAGCTATTATTCCTGATATCACAATAGCTGCTCTTTAAAACAAAGAAATAATGAAAAGTCTCTGACAGTTCTTATAAAACCCAACATTTCTTATTCAAACATTGTTAAGAAATAATAATTCTTTATATAAAAAAATTAAAAAAATATATTCCAGCATCTCTTATTTTGTCATTTTGTCCTTGCAGTAATATGTATTCTATTGAACCCTAGTTAGAGATGATGTGTCTGCTTTCAAGGTTCTTGGATTCAAAATAGGAGCAGAAAGACAAACAGTATTTATCTATTTCATATATTACTTTATATGTATTACTGTATGTTCAGCCCTCTGTGAATACAACAAAACCAGCAATACGTGGCTTATTCCAAAAAGGCAGCATCTTGTTGAGTGGAGGGCAAGTCATTCGATCAGAAATTGGACGGTTTGAATTCTGGTCCTGCAGAGTTCCCTGCCTTGGCCTAGACCTCTCATGGGTTTGGGAAAGTTCACCTTATCACGTTTTGGAGGACACTATTGGTCAAACACCCCATGGTGTGAATGTCTTGACAACTGTCCAGAGGTATCTTGTGCTCACATTGAGTCTCCTGTATTACTGTAGCTGAATGGAGCATTGAAACAACATTGCATTTAGCTTTTAAAACGAATACCAGGCAAGTCTATTCTATAAAGCCCACAATTCCACCAAAATGTTTATGGGTGGAATTTATTTATAAGGTAAAGGGATCTAATTTTTCATTAAAGTTCAAATTAAACCATAATTATAAAATACTTTTATGTAAGCACTTTTACTGATAACAAGGCAAATCTGTGAAGTGGGGAACTTTTCAGAAAGCTTCAGGTGTCCTAGCAAAAGCAAACAGCTGGGAGAAAATGTTCCTCCCAACTAGAACTCAGTGTTCAGAGCTCAGATTGAGTTTTTCACACTGTCCCTTCCTGTAGCTGCCACTCCTTTTTGCAGACAACTAACAGCATTGAGAAACCAAAAATATGCGTGAATTCATATACTGTAATGAATATCATACAATGAACATACTACACTATATAACTGCAGAAATATGTGTTTTTTTTATCATTCTGTTCATAAAGAAGGAATCCCCTATTCCAGGTGTTTTGGAAAGATCCAACTTAATCTCATACAATTGCTGCTATTCTAAATGTGCTATGTAATGCACACCTACCAATCAGAACAAATGAAAACTTTCCAAAAGCATTTTTTCCACTAAACAATAATTAGAATAATGCAACATTAGGACAATAGTATTACTACTGCACATTTTAGTATTTCTCTCATTAAAGCGTCTATTTCAAGAAAGATATTCTCCAAATTTGGTAAAACAGGAAGGAAATAACTTCAGTAAACTGTTACGTAAAACATGTTGGGTCTTTGCACAGACTGCCCTCTCCTGGCAGAACCTGGGATTCATCAATGCACATTATACTGTATAAATAAATAGAAAGCTTCCTTTGATGCAGCTGTCACATTCTGATTTTCCTTTATGGTGCTCCTCTACTGCTAGGGAATTATACAACAACTGGTTGTTTCTTAAACTGTCACTCTCTGTAAATGCTTAAAATGTCTATGGGTGCTCCTGTACATTATGTGGAATAATATCGATAAAGAAAATATCAGATAAATATTCACATGCATAAAAAAAACTGCTGTGCCTACAGACACAGCAGCAGCAGTTTTTAGAATCCCTTGTCAAAGAAGCATTTTACATATTATGTAACACTTTTCTTGCTACAGCTTCCACACTGACTAGAACTAATTTAAAAGGCTCAAGAATTCTGAATTTCATTTTTATGTATTTATGGATCAACTTATAGCAACCATATTCATGTGCATACGAGAAACAGATGCATATGACAGTTGATTATATAATGAACATGTTTGATGTACATTATAAACACACAACGCCAATACGGCTTGTGGCTTTAGCTGTGTGTTTACCTTGTTCCTCTTAGTCAAGCTGCCATTCTTGCCCATGTCCTCATTGGAAAGCTTGCCACTACCAAAGCTCTCCATGGAGTGTGTTGAAATAGTTTGGCATAAATCTTCAAAAGAATACTCTTTGTCTTTGCACATTTTTATTTCATTTAACAGTTTAGACAGTTCTCCTGTTACTGCATCATCTGTAAAAACAACAAAGACAACAAAAATAGTTTTATCTTTAATGATATTGGGTTAGTGGCCCTACAACAACCAACAATATATCTACTTCAGTGTACTAGGTACACTAAGTAGCAGATTACATTAATTTGCAACATTCTTGTCCAGAGGTCACCTACTTGAATGTAAAAAAAAATAGTAATGTATCAATGACAATCCGATAAGAGAGTAAAAAGCAATTCCAATTTAAAAGGGGAGTTGCATACCAAAACAGTCTTGCTAAAGGTTATTGCCTATTGTTTAATAATATATGGGAACATAAAAACAATCACAGTTAATAGTAATATACCAATACTTACTGTATATTGTGAAATCCACTGCCAGCAACAAGGTAAATCCCAGTATAAAATTGCACTGTAATATTATTCTTACCACAGGGGGCAATGTTGACCTTAGTAAAGCTGTCTTTGAAGACTGCAGGAAATTGAACTTCATGGGAAAGAAACTTGTGAAAAATGTGGCTGGTCTCTCTGGAAACAGACTGTATTGAACGCTTACATGATCAGGATCACGGTATTTTACACTGCATTTACATACTGTAAGATGGTTACTCTAGTAAAATTTATACTATGTGTTAACTAAAAGTCATTCCTATGGGAATATATAGACACATATGTGTATATATATATATATATATATATATATATATATATATATATAGACACACACATACAGTGCTCCCAAAAGAGGTTAGCAATGAGCTAGTTATTAACTATTTTCTGTAAAGACAGATACATTATCCTGCTTTTGAATACTCTACCAAACAATGAAAGTTGGCATGAGGCAATTAGAGGCATTCTCAGAAAAATGTATAAGGAAAGAAAACCATGTTCATTTGGAGTTCTAAACAATAACTTGTTACAGTTCAATGTAGAAATATAAAAGAAATGAGACTAACATCATACAAATCACTAAAAATAAAAGCTGCAGCCTGCATTATATAAAAAAGATCTACTTTTTAGTATTTTTTTCTTTGTGAATTTGTTAAACTAACAGATGCTAGCAAGAAGTCCTTAACAGTTCACTTGACCTACAAACAGCTACATCCTACAACAAGCCGATTGTGCAGTTTGCAATAAGCATTAGAGGTAAACTGCTACATACAGCAACACAATCAGTACGATCTTTTTGACGCTACTAAGAAACAAAGTTTTTTAAACGTCTGCCAGCAACGACAAAACAAGGATGCCATAAAATATTTTTTAAAAGCATCCCAGATTTGTTTAGCTTTTTTTTCTTTCTATTTTTTGCAAATACTGGTGCTTCCAATTCCCAGGCCTCTATGTGTTGTCAGTTCTGCTTCAGTAAAAACATGTGGTATTCACTGAACTGAAAAGTATCTACAATATGTGTTTACAGCATCAGATCTAAGATTACTAAAATAGATATAATTACAAAAAAAGTAAATTAAAAAATCTGGGTAACAGTTATGATATGATAAGATGCTGCAATTAATAAAATAAATAGTGTAATATCTCACAAATAGTTTGTAAACCTGAATTAAAGTGTATATGTGAAAAAAATCTGCATCATTTATACTGTATGTCTAGAGGTTAAAACACTGTGGTGGTAACATGGTTACTTTCTACTGTACACTACCTGTAATATAACTTTAGAGAATGATTCCATAATACTGAAAATGACTTTAGCAGCTATTACCAGTTGTAGAAGAGGCGGCAGCAGCAGATTTGCACATTCTTACAAGCACCCCTCATGGGGATGCTTAATAACTTACTTTTGGTGTTATGGGGCGGCGATGCTGCTGGGGAAGAGACAGAGGTCCGAGGTGTTGGGACAGGACACTGTCTCACTGGCTCCTCTATGCTTGTTGTCTCCATTTTTTCAGTCATATATTCTAAGTGGAAAAATAAACTTTAGTTATATGTTCTAACTCTTACAACAGTTCAAAAAGTTTTCTGCATTGACACTACATTCAAGTTTTGTGACACACTGCCTAGTTGCATACATACCTGGATTATAAATCCTGCTTTAAAATCACTTGTCTTAAAATGAGATGTACAGCAGGTAGTGTATTCAAATATGCAGAGCACAACTGTCATGAGAACTTGTGATTCTTAGTTATGCAATATGTTCCTGAAAATTACTTTCAATTCCAGTACGCTGTATGATGATGCTGGACATTTTCTTTCTATCTAGATAGTTTAATTTTCCATTCTGTTGTTTCTTGGTGTGAAATTGTGCAGTTTAAACATTACAAACAAGTAATAATGCAAGCGTGGATTAGTGGTTCTCTTGGTAATGTAAGAGTGACATGCAAACTGTATGTATGCACAGATGTGTCCATTAATGCCTGTCATCAGGGATAAAGCATTACAGCCTGGCAGGCATGGCGTTACGGGTAAGCGACATAGGCAGCTGCCTAGGGGGCCAAATAGTAGGAGGGAAAAAAAACAAGATTAAGTAGGAGAAGAAAAAGAAACATGATTAAATCAACATCCTTGACCTTTCTATGACTAACAAAAAATTGTTGTGTTGAAAATAAGTAAATGCATTCTTGGGATCAACAATGGATTAAGACAGAGCATGAACTGCATCTTAGGTTCTATTATATCTTCCTTTCTGTTATAACCCCATCAGACTGCAATCTTCTTGGCTAGTTTATTTTTTCCTTCGTTTTTAAAGCTACTGATGGATTCCATCTTTCTACAGTATCTTAAAAACCTTTACTCCACGGTTCTCAAACTTAGGGTCGCACAACAGCAACGGCTCAAGCAGACTGGCTCAGTTCTTTAATTCTGAAATTGTTGAATTTCAATGAGTAGTTTTATGAAAGCCAATCAGGATCAGAATAATGCAATTTGTTTTGTGTGTATTTCCTGTTTTTACTGTACAAATACAAATCACAATGTGTTTCTATAAATAGTAATGGGGAATATGTTCGGGGCAGGTTGCAACAGACCCAAGTTCCAGCTAGAAAAGATCTGCTCTATCGCTGTGCTGTACCTTGAATGAGTGCTGCAATCTCCTGGGATTTCTGTGAGGGGAGCTCCTTCAGAATTTCCAAAGCTGTTCTTCCTTGAGATTCCTTAATGTTGGGATCAATTCCTGGAACATAATGCAAGATTAATGTTTAAAAAGCATGTATTAAAAATGTACATGGATATGCCTTTTATAGGAGGTAGTGTGGTCCAGTGGTTAAAGTCCAGGGTTTGTAAGCAGAAAGTCACAGGTTCAAATCCCACATCTGCCACTGACAGTAACCAGGTAAAATCCCACCTCTTCCACTGACTGACTCACTGTGTGACCCTTAGCAAGTCACTTAACCTCCTTGTGCTCCATCCTGTTAAATCAATGTCCAATTCTAAGTGACTCTGTGTATAATGCACAGTTCACAGCCTACCTCTGTAAAGCACTTTGTGATGGTGGTCCAGTGTGAAAGGCACTATATAAAAAATAAAGATGATATTATTATTATTGACTTTGAAATTGCATCCATCTTTAAATAAACCCAGAAATACCCTGCTTAAATATACATTTCCTCATTTTCCTCATCAATGAATTATAGCCAAGTCAATGTATTTGTCCAGCCTATTTGCAAAACCACTAGTAGAACATACACACATACTGTACTCATACACACATACTCTCCACACACACACACACAGAGACACTTGCAAGAACGAGGAGGGACCAGGACATTTTAGCCAAACAATTTAACATGCATAATCATTTAATATGATAATGAACTGAAAAAAAAGAATGGTCTGCTGGGACGTAGGGTTAAAGTATGACAAAGTTATTACATATTTTTATATTTTATTGGGGTTAAGGAGAGGAAAATTAGGCATGTGGAGGAAACCAGCTTTGGGAACACAGGACTACTTTTCAGGACATAACAAAGTTTGAAGGGATGCAGGTTCAAAATACATACATTTTCACTTGTGTTTGTTTCCTTAAACAGTTAAGTCAATGACACATCATCATCTGAATCTCACTATATCAGTACCAGAAATGAATGTATTTTATTTTCAGCAGACTGGTAATGTTCACTGATCTGTAGGAGATGCAACATGAACACTTTTACATCTAGTAGACCATTTCAATTCCACTATTGAAAATCTTGATTTATCTAGTAATGTTTTTTTTTTTTTTTTTTTAAGATCACGTTTAAAACTGTTTTGGCAAATGCAATTTTACTAGGAAAGCTTTAAATTCAGTTGAATCCTGTTTATGTTTGTTTTAACCTTTTTTTTTCCAGCCATGATACTGATGGTTCTCTCCAGGATCATTCATGTAAGTCACTGAACAAGTCACAAATTCCACCAATAAAAGAGCTCCTGATCCCTAACAAGCTGTGCAGCTGTACTCCCCAGTGGCACTGTGATTCCGGTGCCTACGGCAGCCCAGCCTGGCTGGCAAAGCTGCAATATCAAGGTCAAAGCACGAGCCTACAGTACTGCACCAGCTTTCACTAATCACATAAATGGGGATGTCCTAGCAAGGGAAAAAGAGGTTCAATTCAGTCAGCTGCTGATTGGCGATATTACTGATATGGCAAGAGAATTGTTGACGGCTCCGAAATCAATAGAAATCTATAAAACCTGCTGCTGAGGCTTTTTATTACATGAATGGCCAATGTCAACAACAACATGTCATCTGAACATTATAGTCTCCGAAATAAAAACTTTACTCTGAACCTTGATTCTGGTGCCATACCTGAACTGGAAACATACAGCTGTGCCACCTGTGCAAGCACACCAGGACACAGCTGGGGATTATTATTTATATTAACTGCTGAATTGACAGGGACTGCTTCAAAACAGTGTAAATACAGAAACCGTTACCAAAATGTACCAAGCATTCAAAAAAATCAGCTGTAAAACCCAGTTGATTTGATTAAATTGCTGCTGGTATAGCCTGTCAGCAGAGATGTTCAGGAAAAACGAATGCTTTATTGCACTCCTTGCAGAAAATAATTGCAGCAAGTCGCACTACAGAGAAAAAGTAATTGTGTAAAACACTATCTCATTTATGTAGTGATTTAATTTCTAGCAATTAGATGGAAAAAAAAGGTTCTGTGCAATATTACGAGTGTCCCTTACATATCCAAGCTGTCTGAACAATGTCACTCAAGACAACAGATATCACGCAAAGTTGTGCTCCAGTTATTAAATAGTATAACCCTACTGTGACCACAGTCTCAGTCTGGGTCATGGGACAATATGCATCCTAAGATTAAACAGATTTATTTTGAAACTGGAGATATTCATATTAAGATTAAGTTTATTGCCAGGCATTAGGGCCACAACAAAGAAATTGAGCCAATGTGTGTGTATAATGAGATTTCATTTGAAAAGACCTGACCTTTAAAAAAAAATTCTGCAGTGGGTACTGCGGTGGGTATTTCCGGGGACAGTCCTCAGATGAGGTACCGTGTCCCCGGTCAGACAATGTCCCAGAAAGAGTTCCCGGTTCACAAAACCCGTCCCCGAATACCCTTACTTCTAATTTCTCATGTTGGTTAATATGTCTTATGCATACATGTGTTAGACAGAAATATCCAGAACATCTGTATTATTGTTGTTAGTATTATTATTAATATGTCTTTTGCATACATGTGTTAGACAGAGATATCCAGAACATCTGTATTATTGTTGTTAGTATTATTATTAATATGTCTTTTGCATACATGTGTTAGACAGAAATATCCAGAACATCTGTATTATTGTTGTTAGTATTATTATTATTATTAGCTATAACATCTATGGTACGGCACTCTGCAGTTGCCATAGCTCTGATGCTGACTGAATGGAGTATGACTTTGAAAGCGGTTGTACCATGCTCTATGAGATTCGGTGTAAAGTGAAAATGCCATTGTCAAAAAAAGAGAAAACGCTTCTTTAACAACCAGCTTCAAAAGGATTTTCCATATTTACGACCAACCTGAAAAGAAACATTTGTATTATATTCAATATGCCAGTCTATATTTTACATTTCGAGTAGAGGCAGGACATCTAAAACAACACAAAGGTACCATTAACCATAAAGCTGCTCTTACAGCACGGGCTAGTTCAAGATCTGTGCAAGAAGGAATGTATGCATATCATACCGTCAGACATAAACACAGCTTCAGGGCAATGGACTGTACTTCCAATTTAAAAAATAACCAACCCAAAATTCTCAGGTGCGCGAACAAAGTGTGAAGCAATGGTTGCAAATGTTTTTGCTCCATTCGCAAATGATGAACTAATTGACGACCTGCCAGTGAATACGTGTTGTTGACATGTAAAATTGCTTCCTGGCTTGGTTCGTTATTTCAAGGCTTATAATGGCAGTCCGTGTTTGCAAACTAAACTTGTGGATTTTGTCGAACTTAAAAGACAGACGTTAGAACTTACTGCAGCTGAAATAAATCTTATGAATAAGTATGGAATCAAAAATAAAGTTTTGTCAGTCTCAGCAGATGATATGAACACAAAATTTGTCGGCCTACACAGACAAGGAAGAGAAAATGTGCACACCAAAGTAAAGACAAGCCTAAAAGGGACATGATA
This sequence comes from Polyodon spathula, assembly GCF_017654505.1. NCBI lineage: Eukaryota > Metazoa > Chordata > Actinopteri > Acipenseriformes > Polyodontidae > Polyodon > Polyodon spathula. The sequence continues at coordinate 25,079,855 of NC_054541.1, read as the reverse complement.
GGCCTTAGATGCCCTGCTCACATCGTACACAGCTGTGTCCAAACTGCAATGGATACAAACCCGCTAGATGTTGAGAGCATTCCAATTAAGATCTTTGGATATTTTCATATATTCACTGTTCATGTGGAAAGACTGAAAAGTCTTTTATGAGTACATGGGACAGGAATATCAGAACATGCTGGGATATAGCAATGCCAGATGGGTGTTGATCTCACCTGCTTTACAGAGGATCTTTCAACTTTATGAATCAAAGTCATTTTTCTTGTCGGAGGACAACAAGTTCTGTAGTTCTTCACAAAATATTTGAAGACCCATGTACCGAACTCTGGCTTGCTTTTATCCATGTAAAGATGTCACTTTTTCATGACACAAACAAATTGCTTGAGGGAGAGGATTGCTGTGGAGTAGAGTATCTTAAACAATCTTAAAAAGAAGCTGGCTACAAGATATGAAGACTTTGTGCATGTTTTAGTGAGAAAACTACTTGAAGATCTAGAAGAAGCGGGGGGGTCATGACATGTCAGTGCTATCTTATGTCAAGAAATTCCTGAATGTGACAATTAATGAGGATGCACTGTTTGACGAAGTAACTCTGTTAAATGAGTTTGTGACAGGGAGACTGTGTGAATGGAATGACACAGCTACAACAATCACATTATATATCAGATAGGATAAAGCATTTCAGGGTATCCTCAGTACCACACACAAATATAAAAGTAGAAACGTTCACAAACTGCACTTTGCCCTGTCTTGAGTTCTTAAAAACACATACACTCATCAGAGAACTACAGCTATTAAACCAGTGAGCTAGTGCTGCCAGCATCAGGAATACTGGCATGTACAATTTTGTATGTGTTTCCCAGGATTTGGTTTACAAAATATGGTCACCTTACATTAGTGGTGTCTTTGTTATTTACCCTCCGTAGTTGCAGAAAAGGAAGGAAAATGTAATTCTGGTGGGATATTCAAGTCTGGTTTTACATTTTCCATAACTCTAACTTGTTGACTGTCATGTACTTCCTGGGTCATTTCACCTGGAGAGTTAAATTGGCTCCACTCCTTTATTGGCTTCTTATCTGTCAATAACCAACCAGCTGCTTCCCCTCTTGACTGACATGCTTTTAGCCAATAACATGCTTTGACGCAAACAGTGTCACAGTGTGAAATGGCCCAGGCAGTTCAAGTATAACAGATAACCCAAGTAAAAGGCATAGAAACAGAGGGTTTCAAGAACAATTAAAATGCATGTGTGCTATAACATGTTTATTTCAAAACTGCACATTTGAGACATATGTGCCAAATGGGTAAGATGTATGGAATTATTTTGTTGCTACAATTACTTTAAGCTTTTAGTGTTACACATTCCAGTATTCATGAGAGCATTGGTGGACAGTGTGTTATTAATGAAACAAAAACAAACCTTCTTAATGTTTATGGCTTTTTTTTATTTGGGGGTTGGGATATCATAAATGTCGGTGTCAGTATCAAAATCAATTCACAAATATACTGTGTAGCATTTTTTTCTGAAAAAATAAAGTGAAAGGGCTAAATGATCCCATACCTAATGAGCCTGAATATCTGAGTCAAGACGACTGATGCTTTTAAAATGTATGTTAAAAGTTTACATATGATTACTTGCAATTCAGTTTGTGGCTAGCAGTAAATAAAATAAGAAAAAAAACAGGCTAAATTTAGAAGGTAGAGCAAATGGTGTGTTCAGAGCCACAGCAGGATGACTGTGGCGGAACGGCCAGCCTTTCAAAGCGTTTGGGTGAAACTAAAACCATATGCTGATGAAAGAGAAGGGCTGTGTTGTAAGCCACAGGAGAAGTAATTAAAGCTTACCTGTCTCTAACAGAAGTCGGACTACATCCATCTTCCCAAACAAGGCTGCCTCATGCAATGCGCTTCCATTCTCTGTCTAAAATAAATGAATAAAATAAATCAAAGTTACATTAATACACATTTTACACAGAGATCCATTCAATCAAAACATTGATTAACCACAAATGGTATCTTAAGTCTGGTAAGTATGGAATTGTAGAACAAAAAGTCTATGACAACACATACATTCCATAAAATAAAACACTTACATAGAATTAAGCTCTAAAATACTGGGACAGCATGTTTCACTGCAGAACAGTGATATTTTCCTTTCCAGTCACTTGATCACCTGTGACAGAGCTGAGAAGCTAGCCTGAGTAATCCCTTCCCTGACAGAACGGTTTTGAGTTGAATGTTCTTGTGCTTCCTCAGTATTATCTCTGCGCTTCAGATGCACACAGCAGCAAACTTGCCAACCACATCCAATTTAAAAACTTAAAGCATCAACCTGTTTTTAAAAAATGCATCCGGAAGTGGTGACCACATTGTGATCTCATCTTGTGACATTTACATACCACACTCTCTGAACCGCTACTGATTAAAGGGGGGACTGATAAATTCATTTTTATCACATCTTACTACATGGTCTTGTAAAACATTTTTCAAAAAATGATTTTTACACACACACACACACTATATATATATATATATATATATATATATATATATATATATATATATATATATATAAAATATATATATAGGATAATGTGTGTCTCTAGAGAGAGTGCTATAGATAAATAAATAAATATATATTAAACTAATTTGAGATAGTGTAACATCACACATTGTACTGTAGGCATATTATTTTTTATATACATAATAAATTAGTCAGTATATAAAACGGTTGCAACATTGTGTAATGCCACTTGTTGTATTGCAGACACTGTATAATACTTTGCCAGACTCTGCTGTGTTTAAAATACAAGAATTAATTACGTGTTGCCGGACATATCTTTAATATTGTTCTTAGTACAAGGAACACGTCTAGTTACGTAAATATAGTAGCTTTTTTGCAAACCCAAATAATTGTATTACTGGGCTAAGATGTAATTTGACTTTCTTTTTATATTAGATTGAAGCTGTCTGACTTTGAGTCAATAAGCCCTGATTAGTGATAACTACCCCACAATGTAAATCAGCAACACAAATTACACTTGTTTTAATTTTTTATTAAGTTATTTAAAAAAATGTCAATTTCAAATAAAGGCTAACTAAAAGCATCAGCTCAAGTTACAATTAAAATATATTTAAGCTGTGAATGAATATATCTAAAAATGTATGCACGTACCTTGCTCCTCTGTTCTGTGCTGCCAAGAGCAGTTGTGCAGAGTAGGTTACTCAGAAATCAGTAAATGACTTGTGATGTTCTATTTCCTTTATGTGATGAATCTCATGTCCCCCAGATACATGTCAGCTGAAGTCAAGTTATCCTTCTTTCTAACCTAACACTCAGATTCAAATCCAGAACAGCACTGTCTCCAAATGAGAATTTCCTAAAACTCCAGTTTTACTGTATGAAGATGAAGTACAAAAAAAGTATTGCAAGCACAGGATGCCTAACCTAGTCTTATTCAGCACCCCTTCCTGTCATGTTTCCTGGTGTGACTAGTAGTGATGTAACAAAGAGGACATTTATTTATCCTGTCACATTTCCAGAAATTGAATGGAACTGGAGATTTGCTTCCTATCTGATTCAGTCAGGACAATTTCTGTGATGAACTTATTAACATTAAACAAAAAAATATACTACTACTACTACTAGAGTGTCCAGTGGCAGCAGCTTTTTAAACATTCACTGGAACAAAATCATATTTTTTTCTTGTATCACTTGGAAACCAAAATAATCACAGGACCACACTATGGTAGGTCATGAAGTCGGAAGCAGCGGTGGCCATAAAGCTAAGCGTAATTAACAGGAAACAGGTATTGCATTCGACCTAACCTGGTTTGGTATCCAGACTCTCTTTTCAAAAGAATTCAGTGTTGTCTCGGTGTACGAACAGTCTAGTCTTTGTAACACCTAGACATTACCTTAAATTTGCACTTCTTTCCCGCACACTAATATTGCACTCACAGTCACGGCTTGCACAAATGATTCCTCATTGATTTTGCAACAAACATCCTCTGAACTGCTTGCAAATCTAGGGAGCCAGGTTTTGTAAAGTACATATACAAGCAAATATATAACTCTGATCTATTATTAAAATAAATATCATATACTGCTTATGTTAATCTGTTCACCTCAATCAGCTATGTCCAGTCTCTAAGGCAGTGCAATACTCAGGAGTGTGGGAGACTGCACTTAGAATCCACTCGAATTCAATTACGTCTGTTGGGAATACTGTATGTCTTCGAAGGAATGCAAAACAATACTGTTATACTTTAATGCAAATCTATTATTTATTCACATACACATGAGGACAAATGGTTTATTTAGTCTAAAACTGTCATTATGTGAATGTCACGGTGGACTTACACATATGGTGCTACTTAAAAATGAATTAAGGCCAGGCTGACACAGACTATGTAATCAATGATCTCACATTTCGGTTATATGATTCTCCCTTTTCTTCTTAAGCAAAGGATTTACTGAGTAACTTTTAATGCCATAATTTAAATGCTTTTAACACTTTAGATCAAAACAGTGCACAATTAAAAGAGAATATAAAATAGATCTACATGTACAGTATATAATGATAGACAGTGTAATAGACACTGAAAAGAGAGTTTTACCATAATCTAACACGTCTTAATTAAAAACAGCTGATCAGATGGAGAATAAAACCTTGCCACAATTTGGCTCCAAATATTGCTATGAATTTACAGAGTAATGGCTTGAAAAAGGGCTTTTTTAATTGTGGAATGGAGGATTGATCTAGTAATTATACAATTATGAATATCTTTATGGTTTTCTGCACACATCCCACAGAATCTGTCTCAAAATACTGTTGCTGACCTGGCAAAACTTTGAAGTCTAAAATCCTGTATTTAATTAAAATCTCAGTTTGCTATCTATGGCAATGTTCTTTCTTGAACAGGAAGCACAAACTTATTAAATCTTACGAACTGACTGTAACGCTTTATTATTTACGATGCACAACACTGAGATATTTATTTGTCTTTTTAAAAAGTTAACATTTCTTACATTAACTACAGTACCTTTAAAACTTACCTTATTCAGAATTACTCAATACATCTTAAGTTGTGGTGTAAACTTCTCCTTTATGTGGTCTAGCAGTTTCTTGATTTTAGTATTGTCAACGCAATAACTTGCAGCTCAAATAAGAATCATAAGGTGAACACTGATAAAACATGCAGCTCACAGTATGACTCATGTGCTAAAACTCTAGCAAGGAGGTGTTGAATTTGCAAATGTGCCCAGTATGCTATGTCCCTTTAAATTTGTATCTTTAAACAGAGGGCTAGTCAGAGCGTAAGAGAGTGACATTTGAGCATAGAAGGGGCGGAGAATCAGAGATTCAAATGAGCATGGCGGGTGCACGCCTTAAGCCCCTTTCACACTGGCACTTAGATCCGGACCTGGGTTCTGGCTACCCGGGTCACAATCCAACGTAGTGTGAAACCACGTACATGGGTCATACCCGGGTTAACCCAGGCCACAGAGACGTCGACATGCTTTGACACAGGTTGAGCGAGACAAAATATGTGACGGACGTTCATCAGCGGATGAAATAAGAAACAGCCACGTCTGCGTGAAGGTCTCATTTCTGTATTTTTGTTGATTGAGACACAGCATGAGCCAGATTGCAGCAGGGACAAAGAACCATTTGCCCTAGTCAACATTTGGGCCGAGTTCAATCCAGAGAGGCTTGGATGGAAGCCTCTTAACAAGAAGCTTCCGTCGGATTGATAAACGCATTGTGTACTTGTGTCTGTCACCCAGGTCAACCCTGCTTTATCAAAAGCAGTGTTAAATCGCATAGCCGACACGCATTTTTTGTTCTTGGGATTAAGCCATCGGTATATTTTTTCTTCATTGGTGTTTGCTGAGACAAAACTGTGTTGTTGCAGGGTGCAGTAAAGCCAAGTGGGCCGATGACTGGATTTTGGAGCTTTAAAAAAAAATTTGAATGGGTTTAATCTTTTTTCACTTTCAGATTATACTACCATGACTTTGGTGTTGTTGATTGGGAGCTGTTAATGTTGTTGTTGCTAAGCTAAAGAAAAACGTAGCTGAATTAAGGACAGTGTTTTGTGAAACCTTGCTGAATGCTAATTAGTGGGGAATATATTTCTTATTGCTCTTGGACTTTTGGCTAAAACAACCCTGCACTTTATTATCCTTAAAACTGCTGCTATATAGGGTATTTGTTAATCACTTGTTCATCTGTCCGTGTTTGTCTCCATCGTTGTTCATGTTTGTCTGTCTTCATGTGATTGGGGAAACAATTAAACCTTAGGGCACTTTATTACCTCACTTTTTTATGAACTAGCAGATGATGGTTTAAATACACATTTGCACGTAACTTATTGCTGGTAAAAAGAAAACAGATGGTTTGTAAACTGTGTATTTTCTATTACTGAACCAAACCAGGCCGTTTCTGAATGTAATTGGTTATTTGTCGTAGAGCTGATATTTAAGAAAGAAAGAAAGAAAGAAAGAAAGAAAGAAAGAAAGAAAGAAAGAAAGAAAGAAAGAAAGACATAGACAGGCAGAAAGAAAGAAAAATATTTTGGAAATGAATTATATATTAATATTAATTACCTCTTACAAATTTCTTTCTGCAATATAAAATATATTGAGACAAAAATAAGAAATGTTATAGCATATTTAGTGGTCATTATCATGATAAAGCCAAGAAACTGAGTACTGGTACTGTACTATTTAATGATTTTCAGATACATAAATTAGTACTTTAAGAATTTTTTCCTTGAAATTGCTAAGAATGCATTTATATATGCTTCTGGGTTGTTCACTAGAATGTTTTCTATAGCAGTTTTCTATAAATGTTACAGTGCAATATCCACTTCCTTCTTCCATGTTTTCTTGGAGCTTGCTCTATTAATTATGTAGTTATGATATCCTGGTATTCAAATTTGGGGCAAAATAGGGTGTAGTATGTAGAACTTGGTTTATTTATTTGGTCCTAGTTATGGTTTTTGTGAGAATTTACAATTGTGGTAGATATTAAATATTTACGTGGCAACCCGGATAATAAACCGTTACAACAAACCTGACAAACCTACACAAGCGTGTGGTTTTGACTCACCTGGCAGTTGACCACCATGCCAGCCTCCAGCAGTACCTGCACAGTAGATCTGTGCCCGTTGCGAGCTGCCAGGTGTAAAGGGGTGTGCTTCCTGATGCTGCAGCTCATGAGGTTGGGGTGTGCGTTCACCAGCATCTTCACCACCTGCAGGCGCCCATAGAGTGCTGCTAGATCTAGAGGGGTTTCAGACCTGTTGTTTCTCATGGTGGGGTCAGTGAGTTCCTCCAGCAAAACTGCCACCACTTCCGAGTGCCCGTACTGAGCCGCACAGTGTAACGCAGTTTCATTTTCATTGTTCTGTTAAAAAAGGGGAAAAAATGAATTCAACAAAAGAATCAAAAGGAATCTTTTTGATCAAAAGATACAGACATGGTGCTGGATCTGGAGAAACTGTTGTCCCTTTTGTGGGGAAAATGGAACTTCATTAAATTGATTATTGTCCACCCACGACAAAAGGGAAACCAATGGAATATTTTGTTTCATAACAATAGTTCACTGTCTTGGATATTCTGGAGCTAGACAGGCTATTACCAATTCCAGTTAGAGGATATTGTCAGAATTAAGAAAATAAGCAAATATCAGCTCATGAATCAGTAGCTTTCTGAAGAGACTCCTGTACTGTATAGTCCATATGGTTATGTTCTAGCTTGCTACAAGATAAATAAACTATTTTACTTAAATAAATAAATAAATAAATAAATAGGGGTGCCCCTAATGAGGACAAAACTAAATGCAAAAAAGTATAGCTATGAAGATATAAGAAAACAGCAGTAAAACACTCTCTGCTCACTGACCTATAGTCTACAAGAACCGTCCAAATGTAAAGGGATAGTCTCTTTATCGCTCAGTGTCACCATATGGTAAAATATTACAATTGTCTTTGTTCCAATAGTATTTTTTGCCACCTGTGAGGCAACTTTACATTTTTTTCTTCTTAAATGGTTAATCTGCAAACCATTGTACAACACTATATATATATATATATATATATATATATATATATATATATATATATATATATATATATATATATGAAATGTCACCATGTCTCCCTTTAGAGCTTGCTGTACAGCTCTGGCAGACATTTATAAATAATGTTAACTGAAACAAATCTGTGTCAGACAGTAACCTCAGATGGTGAAAGATTATCAAGTTCTCATGCATCTTGCCAAAACTGTACAGGAACTGGGTTGATGTAACATAAGGCACTGTAAATAATGTAAACAAGCATACTGACCAACTTATTTCAACAAGGGAGTGTAACATATGAAAAAATACTGTAGTTTCCTGGAGCAACTGCTTATCTTTAATTGTAACTCTTTCAGCACTGAGCACCTCTTAAGAAAGATGATCTTTGGCGACCAACAGGTCTGCAATCTCAGGTAAAATAAATCCCCTTACTGTTAATAGTACTTTAAAAATAGGACTATGGTACAGAGCTGAAAGATCATCAAAATATGGTGTTCAAGAAACTTGAAAGTCAATTGAAAGTAAGAAAAATAGCGTATGAATTTAAAAAATACAATGTTATAAAAAATGAACTACGTACTGTATATAGAAATCGAAACTTCAGGGAGTAACCACAAGTGGCCCATAACCTGCCTGTCAACAGACACGTCAAGATTAAATCTAATTATGAGTGGTAGAGGCTAGCCGTAAGCTTGCATGGTGTAGCCAACAGAAATACAGTAAAACAGTGATTACAGGTGGAATACACACACAATCCCACCCATTTTGAGGTTACAAGTTAGCCAATATGACGTAAGGTAATCTTTTTTTTACACTTACAAAATTATACCTAGGCTTAAGGGCTGTTCACACCGGACATGGCGCGGTGGCACCACATGGCAAAAGCAATTGTTTTCAATGAAGGCGGTCACGCGCAGTGGCACAGGGAAGCAGCATGGCAGAGCAGCGTGCAGGAGATAAAATATTTTCAACTTCCGCCGCACCGTGCTGTGATGTAAACTATTAGCAACCTATCAGGGGAAAGTAGGAGGCTCCTTTGCGAGGAAGAAAAAAAAAAAAAAAGTACAATGGAGCAAAAGCTTGTAGTTCTGATTTCTGGTTTTCCAGAGTTGTAACATACAACATTAAGTAGGTTTGAAATCTGCCTTCATCAAACCGGAGCTCCTGTACCAGCTGATGATATTCACCGTATCTTTTTCTTTTCTTGGCGATGTCATGGACCCACAGCAATCTTATATATGACAATTTCCTGATATTTTGGGTAACTCGGTGTGAACAGTGGTCTGCGGCGACTGCAGGGCGACACACAAGGAGGCGGCATGTGCACCGCATCTGGTGTGAACGACCCTTTAGCCTCCATAGCCTCTTAGCCACTGATTGTATTCAAAGAAAGCCAATACATCACCCTTTTGAAATTCCAGTCTTCTTGAGTCTGCACTATAAATTCAGCCCCTATAAATCTATGCTTCTCCCACATGATTTAGTCCTAGAAGAACAGACACTAACCCTCCGACTCCAATTATTATTACCTTATTAGTACAGTTTGTTCAGGAACTACAAGTGACCTAGTTCTCCAAAACATGGAAAAGCTGATAATATAATAATCTGAATGTGTTTTTTAGGTAAGTTTGGAAAAAATGCAGTTTATTAAAAAGAAAGAAAGAAAGAAAGAAAGAAAGAAAGAAAGAAAGAAAGAAAGAAAGAAAGAAAGAAAAGGAATGAAGCATGAAATGGAATTTTAACAGTTAAAGAGTAAGTATTGGGGTCCTGAATACAGCATTACACATCCCCAGCTGTTGATACAACTGTTTAAACAGGATCATTGCCCACATATTGAAACTTGTAACACAACACTAATGATCAATGATGTGGTACGGAACAGAAAAGCCAGAGCAGAAATAAAATATTTCTTTTTACTTTAATCCCTCTTCCTGAAGTGATTTTAGAGGACAGATCTCATACCCCAGTGCACTACAGTGGCCATTTTGAAAAAAAGCTTTGAAACAGACTTTATAAAGTTAGAAGTGTGTGTTATTTAAACAGTTGCGGCAGCACGCGGGGACATATGACATTACGTTTTTCGGAACTCCGCTACTTACTCTTTAACTGTCAGTGGACAGATTCCAGAGGAGCATAATTTACAAATCACAGATCCACTGCCACCATCTGATTGGAAGAGAACAAGCAACTCGAGAGGTTCTCTGTCTGACAGATCATCCACTCTGCTGCCCCAAGCACAGATAGAGCTGCAACTGTCTCAATCCTTCCAGGTCCCAGGAGACCGGCTCCAGAGAATGACAAAACCTGGATTTCAGCTGGGTTAAGGAGGTTCACTTATAATGGTGGGTTGCTTTAAAAAAAAAAAAAAAAAATCAATACATTTTTGGCAAGATTTTTTAAATTTTTTAATTATTTTAAAAGCACCCATCATGCTTCAGCCTGGTCATAAAAGAAATGTAGTATTCGCAGACCCAGGCAGAGGTTACATTTTTCAGCCTCTCAGTGAGAAGCACTTAGGAAATAATGCAAACATGTCATAGCCTTAAAACAACAAAGGGGTTCCCATACTGCAATGCATTTCCAATTGGTCCAGCATGCTACTCTCACAATGCACTTACACAAAGTATTTGACCGATTCAGACTTACATGACACTGCTTTAGCTTTCTCACAGACAGTGTGCACCTATTAGGCACTTCCATTCCAAAATACGCTGCAAAGGACCACCCATTTCCCATAATCACATTTGAAATTAAACTCAACCATCTTTTAAGGAGTGAGTGGCTCAGAAAAGTAAGGCTATGCTCACACCCAGTTCACTAGGGGATTGGTTTCAGGATGAAGTATGGTTTGAGTCGTTTAGAGTATAACTTGAAAACTGCAATGTGAACACAAATGAAAAGTTACGTAAATTAACCAAAAAAACGAACTCCATTTTACACCCAAACAAACAAGCTCAGTACATTTGCCTCCAGGTATTTAGTGTGAACAGCAAGCACATTGATTCACTGTTTTAAACCAAATTAACTTAACAGACGGTTTGTAACAAAGTCAATGTGAACATTACTTTTAAGACTGTAGTTGCATAAGCTTTTTCAAATTATTCTGTACATATACTTAAGAACACAGCTACACTAAACTTACAGCATTGCACATACACAAGCCAATGAGTTCATTTCTCCAACTAACCAAAAGTCAAATAGTTCCAGTATAAAACCCCAAGAACATTTTGCTGTACTCCTTACAATAGTTTTTCCAGCATTAGTAAAAGAAAAAAAAACATGTTTCCAATTATTGTTTCTTGACTCATTCCAGATCTTTCTGTTTATGAAGATGGAACTTCTGCCTCTAAAGTACTTGCTATTTAGCTTCTAATTAATGGAAAATATAAAAGGCACTGTGTGTGTGAGTGTTAAAAAAACAAAACACCACTACCACCTCAATCAGAAACAGGCAGTAAGTTTTGAAGCTAGAATGTTGCTGGGATTCTAAATATCTCCTTAACCTATATTTTCACTACCTTTCACATGCTAAATGTTGTAGGTGTAGTGTCCTACTGTACGTACAGCTTCAAATAACTGAAAATGTTTTTGTATAGTGTCAAAAACCTGGGAGAGCTGAAACAACAATGGTATAGGCCTAAAACGATACTGCAGCAGGAAAAGACTATAAGACCAAGAGAGACCCCAGGGAGAAGAAGACACAGTGCTGGAGGCAGTAAATTAAAACAGGAAAACATGAAACCCAGGCACTGCTGAGAATGGTAACATGCCGTTTTCAGCAAACCCCCTGAGACTGCTGCATTTAGAGATCCTTTCTTAATTCTAACTAATCATTTTCTAATTCTAATCATTTTTAAAAGATTGCTTGTGTATCAAAGACCTATTAACTTCATTAAATGTAAAATAAAACAGAAGGGTTTTAGAAATTCCAAGGTACAACAACTCCAAAAGTATGTGAAAAGTGAAATCAAAACATGAAAGACGTGTCTTTATAAATGATTAATAAACAAGTATAAAAGTGGTTTACCTTCAGAATATACAGCATTTACAAATAAACATTTTTCAAATCCGAAATCGCACGGGCCAGTGTTTTTATCCTGCACTGGAGATTCAGTGGAATGCCGCTGTACAGATAGCATTTGATGTGGTTTCATTTGCAGCTGGCTCAATGCAACTACTAGACTCATTCTACGAGCTCCTGCATCCTTAAGTGAGACCCACCAGCCTTACCATCTTTTGTATTATTATTAACCCGATAAACCAAATAATATGCAAACTACCAGTAAGACGACAAGTCATATAGTTTATTTAAAAACCAAATGATGTTTGCCATGCACCGCCCCCACATATGCAACTCAGAACACTTCTGTGAATATTTCCACCACCCCCCCCCCGTGTATGGTGGGTGTCTTTGGGCAATGGTTATCTCTGTAACATGAGACTACACTGTGAGAGGAAATATTTTACTGGCATTACAGCAGATTATGAATGTTTCTACCTTTACCCCCTCCAGTTAGTTAGAATCTGACATAATTTAGATTCCTGCCTGTTGTTTTTATTATTAATACAAATGAATTCTGACTGGCCTGCCTTGTCCGCTTCAAATGAAATAATTACTGTCAAGCCAATAAGAAGAGACTTGCATTTTCTTGTTTTTTTTTTTTTAACAACTTTGCTGTTTGATTCTAAAATGAGCTTTCTAGCCTGTACTGTACTGGTTCTTGATTTCTACACATATTTTTGGTCACTGTCTATTATTAAGTACCTACTGCTGTACCTTTTTTTTTTAATGCAAATCATGTTTATTCTGGTGCAGATAATAATGCACTGATTGCAGCCAGCTAGTTGGTACAACTCCCACAACATTTCAAGTCTAAAGATGGCAAAAGCATCACTTGCTAAACATTTTAAGTAAACATAAGTAAAGCTAAATTATAACTTAAATAGGGGGATAGTTTCTGTTTAATTTGGATCATCAACGGCAGCTGGGCCAAATTAAAAAAAAACAAAAAAAACACTGTAATTCAGTTAATTTCTAATAGCAATCGGGCAGTGTGTGATGCCTGCTCACAAAGATATATATATATATATATATATATATATATATATATATATATATATATATATATATATATATATATGTATATATATATATGTGCACATATACACGCACATATACATACATACACACACACACAGTGGCTCTCAAAAGCATTCACAACCTTGGACTTTTCCACATTTTTATTGTGTTACAAAATGGAATCAAAATGGATTTAATTAGGAGTTTTTGCCACTGATCAACATAAAAAGTCCACAAAGTGAAAATTAAAATCTACGGATTGTTTTAAATTAATTACAAATACAAAACAGAAAATAATTGACTGCATAAGTATTCACATCTTGAGGCACCTTTGGCAGCAATTACAACTCTTTCCACATATTCTCAATTGGACTGAGGTCCGGGTTTTGACTGGGCCACTCCAGGACATTGACCTTTTTGTTTTTAAGCGACTCTAGTGTGGTTTTGGCTGTATGTTTGGGGTCATTGTCCTGCTGGAAGATGAATCTTCTCACAAGTCCCAGGTCGCTTGTAGATTTCAGCAGGTTTTCCTCCAGGATTTTCTGTACTTTGCTGCATCTATTTATTTAATGTACTAACCAACAATGAGACGTCCCAGAGACAGGTGTATTTAACCTGAAATCATGTGAAACACCTTAATTGCACACAGGGGGACTCCATTCAACTAATTATGTGACTTCTAAAGACAACTGGTTGCACCAGAGCTTATTTAGGTGTGTCATACCAAAGGGGGTGGATACTTATGCAAACAATTATTTTCAGTTTTATATTTGTAATTAATTTAGAACAATTTGTAAATTTTATTTTTCACTTTGACATTATGGACTTTTTTGTGTTGATCAGTGGCAAAAACTCCTAATTAAATCAATTTTGAATATTTTGAGTGCCACTGTGTGTGTGTGTGTGTGTGTGTGTGTGTATATATATATATATATATATATATATATATATATATATATATATTACAGTTGTTGCAGGATATTCTTCTAACACTTTTTAATGTTTCTCATGCAAGAGGTGGTGTTCTCTTTTTGAAGACAGTCTGAACAGTGCTGAACAGTGTCTGTGAGCAGATAATGACAGGGATGGATCACAGATTTCAATCTACAGCAGCTAAATAAAGACCTGGAAGCATCCTCCCTTCTTCCCTTCAGGGACAGCTGTTTATAACTATCGATTGTAATACATAAAGGTGGTACAGAAGCTCGCTTGCACCCTCGCCAGAGTATCTGTTCAATGTATGGCACTGTGTTTACAAAGCAGAAGAGTATTTAAAAAGTGACTGAAATTGGGGCTTGACACTGCTCACCCACTGCAATGCACTCGTATGGGCTGAATACAATACAGAGAGAAATGCTTTACTGCCTCATTGCAAACCTACAACAGGGGAATGAAATACAAGACATGAGGAATGAGTCATACTATATTTTTCACACACATTTAAACATCATCTTTGGAAGCCAATGGGAAAAAAAAGTAATTTATAAGAGTTAATGTTTGCTCATTATCAGTAATGTCTTCATTTAATACTAAAATCATTGAAATATATTATAACTGCATTACAATATAAAATCTAAAAGAATATCTTCCACAGGACTAAACGTTTTGCAAGGGCCACATGTGCCAGGTGACTTGCTGCTGCCTCTGGTGTTAGCCAGGACTGAGTATTAAAACGAGTGACAGAAGGAAGCTAAAATGTAAGCATAAGGATGAACCTCCCAATTCGCTTGTTCATACCCTGCTGGCTTAACCCTGAAAGTACCAAACATTTCAACTCAAAGGCCTAGATTAAACAAACATTAGCGCCACACTGCCCTAGAATGCAGTTATGTGCCAGACACACTAGACATACAGTACAGTAGAGTGCTCAATGTATACTTTATATGATCACAATATGGTATATTGTATTAAAAAATGGTAAAACAGTAAAATGGCATTCCAAATGGTTCATCCAAGGCACTACCAAGTGCATAAACAGGATCTTGAAGTTTGAATCCTGGTCATGCCAAGTTGAGATCTTGGCAGGAGGCGGTCCACAGGGAGCACTGAGTTGTTACACTTCTGTCGGTTGGTTGGGAAATTGACAAGGATTAGTTCACCTCATCACGCTTCAGTGTCCCATACTGGTCAGCAGGAATAGATGAAGCACTTGATTGCTTTATTTAAATAAATAAATAATGGGAATTGTTTACGTGTTGATTATATATTTTTTGATTGAGTCAAGCTCTCATAGATGGCATATGGGGAATGTAGAATCTAAACAATAATAACAGTAATTGGAAAACAATTCAGTACCATCAGCCAATCAGCTTCCAGCTCTAGCGGGCTTCTATCTAGTAGATGCCCACTGGAACATCACAGCATCAACTGCCAATCTAACTTAAAATCAATCCGCAGGATTTTTAATTTTGACTTGCCTTAATGACAGCTCGGCATATACAGCAAATACTAAACAAAGACACAATTGGTCCAAATTGTATTTTATTACCCATCTGTGACAGAGACAGAATGATTCTTGGTGACAAATATCCCTCCCTTCCTGTGAGGACACAGTGTAAAGGGAACAGACTGCCCTGGACTGGATGGCCTGACAATTCATTCCCAGGGTCAGGTGGAAGTCGGCCATCTAGAAAGGGTACGTTAAGTCATCGCCCCAGAGGGAAAGTCATGTGGCAACTGCGGATTGGAGGTGAAGTGGCTGCAATCACTATTCGCAACCACCATTTCCCCAGTAGTTGTGAGTCATTATCTTGAACACTGCATCACCTCTACAACTGCGCACTGCAACCCACCTTGCCACAACACCAAAACCAGCCAATCAATATTTTGTACTAACGAAAGCAACCGGTCCAGTACCCGCAACTGCCAAATCAGGCAATCATAGCCTGTCAGCTCAACTGCAGCTCAGCATTTTTCAACAACAGCATACCGAGACACACATAGTTCAGTAATAGTGCTCCATTCAGATATCTGGCACTGTTCAGATAAACTATAAGTATCTCTGACAAGTAAAAAGCTATTTGTTTAATAAAGTTATTTGTTGTTTTTGTTTTTTTTCCAAGTATTTGTGATCCTTTATAAACATTTTCAGGATGATTATCCTAAAACCTTTTTCTCAGCGGAATGGTAGCCGACAAATCAGAGCAGAGGCGGGATGTTAATACGCTGGGTGAGCACTGAATTTCACTGACTGTTATTGAGAAAAATAATACATTTCAGTATTTAGAATTTAATTCTCTCTCTATATATATATTTTTTTATTTCACCAGACAAGGGAAACACTGTAGTAAATGAAGTTATGAATCCAGCGATCTTTAAAACTGAGAAGTGTTGACAAATTTGCCAAATTGAAACAAAGCAAGACGCTATATATCCTCTTTTATTTTAGATTATTCATGGTTATCTGTTGAAACATGCTATTTAAAAATGTTTGCATTTGCGTATTTTATATAAATGATTTAAAAGAATAAGCGTAGCATGCACAATTACTGCCTGAGACTAGGCCTGAGCCAAGAATAACTCTCCCCCTAATTAATATATATATATATATATATATATATATATATATATATATATATATATATATATATATATATATATATATGCTGCTGCGGGAAGGCAAAAAGTTTAAGATAAGAACCTATGCAATAGTCAACATGCCCGCAAACAGCCAAGTAAGATTTATGCCAGTGCCCAAATTACTTTGAGGACCCCTTCATCGACGGGCACTATCACTTAAATATTTAATACATATTTATGTGGTCATAAAATGGAACAGGTAATACATGCCTATTTAAACCAGATAATAAATGCATATATTTTATATTTGTGCCCAGTTATAAAAAGGTTTAAAAAGGAGAGGCTGAGGAAAAAAGTTATACAGAAGACAAATTAATTGAAAATATATATATATTTTTCCCCATACAAATGGTCCTGGTAGTATGTGGAACGGATTTCCATATTTATTATTTATTTAGTCATATCTATTCTTCAAAAGAAACAGAGGTGCTTATTTACCATACATTAGTGCATATAAATTATACTGTTTTGCATTACTAATGTATTAAATACTTCATTGTGTATGTTGTAATCTATGTGTTATTTGAATTCAGATCATAGCAGAAGGTGATCATTAAAAAAATAAACCAATTAATTAATTAAAAAAACTGATGCACTGGTCAGGAAGGGTAAACACTTTTTATTTTTATAGTTTAGTGTACATTTTGGTATATTGGTATAAACATCAGTATGCCATAATGTGCTGCACTCATAGAACCTACTGCCAAGTGGTTAGTCCAACTGCCCAATGAAACAATTGAATTTTATGTGCTGGTATCTTAAATGTGCAAGCACTGAATTGTGTAATTGTATTGGTTTTTGTATTCCTTTGTACCTACCACCTAGGGAAATAATTTTTTTGCCAAACATAAGGTTATTTTTTTATTACAGTACTACACTGGTACTAGAAAGGGAGTCTAATAATAAAAAAAGCAATACACTATCATTTTTTTCTATCTAAAAATAATTTTCCATTGCAGAGCAAATCATATCCTCTTTTCAATCACTTGTCCAATGAAGTGCTGTGACTGTGACAGGTGCTGCAAGCACTGCACAAACATTTCAGCTAAAGGCTTTCTGCCTCACAAAGCACAACACCTTCCACTGTTTCTCTTTTCAAGCGTAACACAATAAATCTTGCATTATAATAATCTATAGTGTTACATTCTCAAGATAAGATTTATCACCACTGCTTTTGCCTTCTGAATGTGGTTGAAATTAAGGTGCACAACCAGATTATTGAAAACAGGTCAACAGAACCACCTCTCATTTGAGAGTGACATATAGGCATTATTTTGGATGTTTTATTGTTGTGACTAATTCCCTGTTCATAAAGGAAGCCAAAAAATACATTTGTTACAATTCAGTTAAACTGAAGTTCTAGTTACTGATGTCTGTTATGATTATTTACAACTACACCCTTATACTGCACATGCCTTCTCTTTATAGTGTATATATTATTTATGAAAGATTATAACAATTGTTATATCTAATATAATTGTTTTTGTTTTTTATCATGGTTTTATATTAAATGGTTCTCACATAATTACAATAAATATTGTATTGCCTTCATTTTGCAGGTAGAACATTTTCCTATAAGAAAAATGCACAGTGGAATTAAAACTAATTACAACATTCATAAAGCAATACACCTAATGGGTGATGGATTACCACTTCATCCAATAGAGACCAATTTTGAAGGCAGTACTAAACCACCAACAGTGGCTCCTAATCTGATTTAATCCTACAGTACTGCTACTGCCCATACCTTATCCCAGCACCCTTAGCCTGTTGTTTACACTGTAGAAACAGCAACAAAAAAAGTGAACAGCAATGTTATCTCTGCCATTTAAAATCAGATCGTAGCTTAAAATCCAAATTAATGTATCATAATGTTAGATTAATTTAAAGTAAGTATATAAGAAAAAAACTGATAATATCCCTTTTAATTCCATCAAGCAGACATAAATAACTGCTGTAACTCAAAATACAGACCGTCACCCCCGGGGCTAGCCTGGAGTCAAATCAAAAGGAACACCACAGCCAAGTTCATTTCTCTCGCAATATCCTTTAAAAAGTCCCAGTTTCGCTTCTTAAATGTAATTATGTGGGTGCTGTGCAGCACTGAAGCAGAGATATTAAAAGATATACGAGTTTGGGGGAAATTGCTCTCCTGCAGATTATGTCCTTGTTATGGCTTCATTACAATTTTTATTGCACTCTGCTTGACTTTTCAAACACATGCATTAAAATTTGAAAAATGCAATCTGTAGTACTGAACAAAATTTAAAACATTGTAAATAACTACTTTTAATCACAACTTACTGTTCCTTACCCATTTTCTACAATACCTGCTTCAACTGTTTGTTTTTTTCATTTTTTTTCTTTTTAAATCAAAAAGACGTTTTATTTCTATGCACATTCCTACATATGGTTGTATTAACAGCTGGCATTGCTGACTTTGCTCATTTGTACAGTACTATGCTGACTCCTGTTTCTGGTTTAGATAGATACATTTACTCAAAGCATTTTTACACCACTGTGTCAATGACAGTATTTGTACTAAGCAATGCAGCCTACACATTACTAATAATGCTGATTCCAATTACAGGGTGTGTGCCCAACAGATGTTTTAGTGGTTAGCATGGTATCTGGATGTTTGCAATTCTTACAGAATTTTGCTGATGTTCAATCAATGCATGGCAACTCATTCCTTACAATGGAATTTAGTACTTTGTTTCACTGCATCCAGTATACTTCTCCATAGATATGTTTTTTTGGTTTATTTTTAAAGTGTTAATATTAAGATATACTGTACTTGAATTGCTTTAATGCCAAGCATCTTAATATACTGTATGTTCACCTTTTTTAAGATAACTCATTAATTTTAGGACAAAATAACTGACAAAATCTGGTCTGAAAAGGAATGTATTTTTTTTTCAATCCTTTTTGTTTTTTTAAACCAGTTTGTAAAAGAAAAATGACATACAGTATATGTATTTAAAAAGTGCACAATGTTACTACAATGCTTGGTAATATAGTAGAGCAGTGGTTTTCAATTTTTTTTTTGTACCTTCGTCCAGAGGTTTCAGCAGGTACCCTGTTACAATATTCACTCTACTGAATGGTACCAGAGTTGCAACTAAAGGCAGAATAATTCGATTGACAACATTATTTAAATGTATAATTTATGTCACAACAGGACTGAAAAACTGTTGCTTTAGACAGAATACCAAACAGTAGGTCTAATTCTTAACACTTAATTGTGTCTTTGAATGCACAGAAGTAAAAAGACAGTATTTGTGAATCTCTTCGGAAAACACACATATTCACTTTCTATTTGGAAACTTTATAAATAATTCAAAATATTGTGCACTGTAAATGTTTATCATGTTATCATTTACTTCCCATTTTAGTACAGTTATGTGTGCCATTTAAAATGTTTACAACATCAAGAACATTAGCCTCAAGATAAAACTATAATAGCTATGATAAATGTTTTATTAAAGCCAACATAAAAATGGATGTATTCTATCAAAAACCGAAAACAAATTCAACCAGCCGCTATTACTGTTGCTAAAATGCAGCTGTGCCTAATAAATAAAACACAAAACATCAGAGTAAGAGTATTGTGATTATTATTTATGTTTATTGGAGGATTTACACTTCTAAAGAAAATTAGTATTAAATTATAAGAAAAAGTTAATGAGTAGCACAGTGCTCCTTATAAGCAGAATGGCCAGGCGCCTGCATCACCCACCATAATACCAGTGGTAATCCGCTCAAATCGAAATCGTGTGCAAACAAGTGGATGATGATTTTGAAACTATAGTACACTAGCCTTTAAACTGATAAACAAAAATTAAATATGTACGCACAGTACTTAAGAGATAATATATAATACCATCAAAGTTTCTTTTTTTTTTTTTTTTGCATTTCCTATGACCATTGGAAGTATCCCCAGAGGATGAAAACCCCTGTAGTACAGCACACAAATAAAAAATTGAGTTTTTTAACATTTTTATTTCTGTTTTTTATTTTGGTTCACTGTGTCAATATTGTAGCGATCTTGTTTAACGCAGGTAGGGGAAGTGTGTGGCGTGCATGGCAGGGCTGGTAAGTGACGTAATCACACACGGACAGCCGGCTGTTTTGTACAGCGATATCGGCGCTATGCTTTAGTGCCAGAGGTCCCAGGTTCTCGCCCGCACTCCGCCTGTCTGTGGACTGCCTCGCACTATGTGATGTGCCTGCCTGTGTTAACCGAGATATAGCTATATCTACAATATCTATACTTTCATCTAATGGCCCTTTAATAATAATAATAATAATAATAATTAAACATCAGGATTTATGACATGCCACCCATCACTGATTAACAAGGTCTGAAAGAACACTTGAACTAATTGTCTCTAAAACAACAAAAACATTTTTACTGACAGAATGCATTACTGTAGATAATGGCTTCTCACAGTCAAATAATCAGCTACAGACAACTTGTTTAAATCTCTGTTCTGCAAATTAAATGTTAGGATTTATTTTTATTTCTATTTTTTATTCAAAGTAGGAAATGAATAAAAAATAATGTGCCTAGATAACTGTCAAGTAAAAACAGATGGCCCCAGTGATGTCAGCTCGTTTTCAAGGGACAATTCACTCTGGGAACCTTGTGGCTGCCAAAAGACTGTGGTTGTCTGTGCATGATGTCATCAACTTTCCAAGCTATAAATCTAAATCTGAAACACTATTAGGTAAGAATCAGTCATGGAATCAGGCAATGTTACTAAATGACCTGACACTGGCATATCACAAAGCAATCTAGCACATCATAAATAAAAACACCTTGTAACTAAATTGAGACGTGTGATAAAAAATATAGCAAGTGAAAAAATATAATGAATGAGGGGGAAAAACAATACATTTGTATCTAATAATTATTTATTTCAGATTTCTTTAACCCATACTGATGAGCTCCCCACCTACTGGCTACAATACTACGGCAATGTATGTTTTCAACAGTAGCATATACACGAATGCCACCTGCTGTACATTTAACATATTACAGCCAATGTGTACAATTAGTAACTAAAATACCCAATCTGAATCTGCAAAACCAACAAAACAAGAGGATACTGCTGCCTTTCATTATACTATTATAAATGGTGTAAAGAAGCATGATTATACTTTTTTTTTGATGTTTGTAGCATAAAATAAAATAAAATGCAGTTTACACAGTCTGAGTATACAGGAGAGTATACAGAAAGCATTTCTTCACTGGGAGAACTTGGGTAATGTTTCTAAACTCCAGCACCATATACTGCAAGAATACGAATAACTGGTTTTCTAGCAAAACTGCAATAAATTAATTATTTTGTTTTGATGCACCAATCAGGACATACAAAAGATGCTGTTATTTGGCACAATTTGCATTAAACATAACATTCTATAGGTTTGTGTCCCTTGAGCACAAAAATGAAGTACACGTACAGCGGGGTTCTGGAAAATATAGCGTTTCACATACCCACTTGTTGCTACAACTGTTTAAAGATAGTGTACCTGTAATTTGGTTTTATTGTTAACATCTTGACAACTTTATACACTTATAACTTTAACCCTTTGTGGTCCTATGTCAGACCAGGTCCGACATTACAAATTTCCCTTTCCAGTCCGATGTCGGACCCTGTCCAGCATCATCAAAAAGAAGTTAAGAACAGGTCTCTAGTCGTTTCTTCTCCAGAAAAAGCCAAAAAAAAACCTTTCAACGGCCAAGTAAGACTGATTGGAGCCAAATGAAGCCAAAACAAAAAGGGGGGTATCTGAGCAACACACATAGCCCCTGCACCACAGACATAACACGGACACAAACAAAGAAGATAGCTCCTTCCGTATCCAGTGCTCAGAATATCACAGACATTTGCAGAGCTTTTCAGATGTTATAGTAATAAAATGAGGAGTTGGATCGCATTATTGAGGAGTTTAGTGACAAAACGATTGATCAGGAGAGGATTTATCAGTATGCACGACTATAAAGAGGTATGTGAAAAATACAGCAAACAAGAGGTGGGGCTTGGCTGGAGATGCAGTACTGGTGTACTTTTGCTATGCAGGGCCTTTTAAGCCTGTTTTACTCTGAAAAACATATTTAAAACAGCAAGTGTAAAATAAACAATGCGTGTGAATTTAAATTGGACCTGACGTGCCTGACAAGCGCTGAATAAATGGACTGCTAAGGTTTAAAGTCTGATTTAAAGTTGTTTTCAAAAAGTCTGCTCTAGTGCATGTATAGTGTATGGATTATTGCCCACATTGTCAAACAGGTAACACAGCAACAGCGATCCATGATGTGGTATGGAACAGAAATTACAGGTACATTACAGTTGTAGCAACACGTGGGGACGTGTAACGCTATATTTTTCTGAACCTTGCTGCTTACTCTTTAAGCAATGAAGTGTCTTGAGGCCTTAATGAACTTCAAAAAAATGATAGCAGCTCTAAGAAAAAGTACAATTTAAATCAGTTGACTCCTCTACCTTCTCATTGACTCTGCAGTAAGATGGTCCATGGTGGATAAGGATCTTCACAATATCAACATCCCCTTTCCATGCAGCCAGATGAAGAGGGAAGCAGCCTTTGTTGTCCGCTACATTGGTTGAGGCTTCATACTGGAGTAATTTAAGTACAACATCCCTAGAAGATACAAATTTCAAATTATCATTAACCACTCAAGCATGCATACGCTTTTTTCACAACTAATTAATTTATAGAAGAATGGTACGGTTCAATACTTCACAGCTGGCATAAGTTTTTTTTTTTTTTTTTTTTAAATGGGAAACTCTGTCCTGAATTGTAAATGATAGAAGGCTGAGTTTAATTGTTTTTGGAGATGGTTATCTGCTGTAGTCTTTGTCTGCTTAAAACGGAAATAAATATTATTTCATTTCTCAGTGTACTTCAAGTTCTAAAAATGTGCATGTTACAGATTTGGATGGAGATAATACAAGGGACAAACATCTGTAACAACCATGTCAGTGAAATTCATTCCCTGACACTGTATGAAATACAAAATTAGAAGATAGATCGGTGACAAGTAAAAAGTAAATTACAGTATAGTAGACAGGTGGGCAGATACCTCCTATGACTGTCCATTCTGTTACTCCTAATAACCCTTGCTGAAGACTGTCCTTTTCAATTTAAGCATTTCATCGATGTATATTGTATGTTTGACAAAAAAGACAGGTAGACAAACAGACTATACTGTCCATATAGACCTGCTGATGTGTCAATTATATGTGGACCCACATATGCATCCCCAGCGGGGGATTTAAGAAATAGTGCAAGAAGAAGACATATACAGTACCTGTTTTTCTTGCTGTGTGTAATATATAGAAAACCTATTATATATATATATACTATATAATAAATTGATATATCTATATATATATATATATATATAACCTGTTCACACACACACCCACAAACACCCACCCACACCTGTGACTACACACACACACACACAAGAAATGTATCATGTTATATTTGTATAATATTCACTAGACGTGATTGAAAAATGACAAACTCTGTTTCATAGCAGGTGAAGTGACTTTTTATTGTGCTGATTAACAATTGACATTGCGAAGAGAGTATCTGGTTATACCATCTCGCCAAGTTTGAAATTACTGGCTGTGAGCACCCAAGACGGCGCGCCACAGTACGCTGCCCTAGTCCAGCCTCCAACATGCTGATTGCACGAAGGTGCTGCTCTCTTGACAGACGTGGCATATTGTTGTTTTCTTTATTGCTTTTATTGTCCAATCAAATGTCTCAATAACTAGGTGATTAAGTGCATATGCATCAGTCATAGTCACTGTAGCATGTCATGGTCAAGGATGAATTATTGAGTGATTTAAAAGAAACGAAAAACATTTCGGCAATGTCCATCATTTATATACCTTATTTTTTTCGAAAATAAATGTGTTACAATAGTGATGAGTTTCTTTTGATGCTCAGTATATATATATATATATATATATATATATATATATATATGTTTAAATAATAAATAATGTACCTGTCATTTTTCTTTTCAATGTTAACATATTCAATGTTAACAATTTTTTACACTTATAACTTCAAAGTCTGTTTCAAAGCTATTTTCAAAATGACCTCTTTAGGTACCGATAGTGAAAGGATTATTGCCCACATTGTCAAACCATCTATGATGTGGTACAGAAAAGTAAAGCCAGAGTACTTGTTATGTTTTGTTAAATTTTTTTTATCACTCTTCCTGCAGTGATTCAGAGGACAGATCTCAAACCTCAGTGCAATTTTGAAAAGAGTTTTGAAACAGAGTTTCAAGTTCTAAGTGTAAAAAGCTGTCATGATGTTAACAATGAAAACAAAAAAATGACAGGTACATAACTTAAACAGTTGTAGCAACGTGGGGATGTAAAGCGCCATATTATTCAGAACCCTGCTACTTACTCTTTAAGCTTTCTCTCTCTCTCACACCTGATTTATGTAACTAACATCGAGTCATTTATATTTTGAAGGGTTCAACAGGTGGATACGTGACACATTTTATATCAACCCTTTGTTTAGTGACCCAAATCAAGTTTTAGGAATCACTTAGCGACCTAGTTCTTACTTTGCCCCTTTTGAAAATCAGGCTCTAAGTGTTTCATAACATTATAAAAATAAAGAATTATTTTTCACACTAAAGTACACAGTTAATTTATTACTAAGTACATCTTATTACAACTTGGACATATCAGGGATTACTCCTAGAATGCCTGACTGCACTGTCAAGTGAATTCCACTGAAACTACCAGTTTAAAAAAAAAAATTAAATAAAGATCTCTATGAAATGACTGTACAGTAAAATTACCAAATGAAAAAATAAACTGATTACAATATAAGTGATTCATTACAACTGATTCATTATAAAAGTACAGGTAGATAGACTTTATATTAAGCAGTCGACGCATAGTACAGCACTTTGAAATGTATAACGTTTTTGTATACGTATTGTTTGCAGTAGTAGCGTACTTACTTGTGCCCGTTCAAAGATGCTTGGTGCAAAGGGGTGTAACCAGAGCTGTCTGTACAGTTTACATTAAGTCCTCGCCAGATGCTGAGAATAAAAAAAAATATATAAATTAAACACCTAATCAAAGTTTAAATTACTCTTCTTAAAGAAAAAAAAAGCAACTGCCTTCTGTCTTGTAATTGCAGTCTAAAAGTAAAGAAAATATATGTTGGGTTGCTACAGTAGATGCTTTACTAGATAAAGAACAATTAGGCCTCAAGCCATTATGAATACACCATGCACAGAACAGCATACTATTGTATATGATCAGATACATAGGTGAATCTGCATTAAGATCATATACTGTACGGCAGTGCAAACACAAAACGGCACTATACAATTTTGCAAACAGGGTCCTACCTATGTATAGTATGTTTTGCTTTGCATTCTACTCCTTTACTTAGAGTAAAGTTATATTTCATCTTTCTGACCATTTAAAATTAAACAGTTTGAGTACTGTATGTGATAACCAAATGCATTAAATGGTTAAATAAATAAATAAAACGAACCAAGCAGTTGGCCAGTGAGTACATTTTTTTTATTTAAAATTACAAATTATAAAACCAACTAGATGACAATATTTTTAATTGGCAACATGACTTATTGATGCTTAACCTATGCAGTGTATATTGCACATATACGGCAGCAGTATTTGGCCACTAATTATTTTTCGTTTGTGTAAATTTGACCACCAGTGGTGAGGCTGATATTCATACCACACTAGCACCACACTAAGCCGGTTTCCTAGGCAGTCGATTTAATCAACTCAATGTCCACTCTTACTTAGGAGTGACTAGAACGCATCAATCTGTAATGTGAAAAGCATTTAAAACCTCAAAACTAAATGCAGCTTGCAACACTTGATGGGAGACTATCCAGGCTTGAGATGATGTGAGTGAAGTGAGTCTGAACGCACTTTTTTCCCCCCTTGCTGCCATAAAAGCCTTTTTCTTTTACTGTTTATTTACATTTCTAATGGTTCCTTTCATGTCATATTACATGAGATTACTGACACAAACAGCCATATAAAATATCAAAGTCATCTTTACAGCTACTAGGTTGTTTATTGAGCCATAAAAGACTTGAGCAAATCTGCAGCTTTCTGATAAGAAAACCATCAATTAAACATATCAGTCTGTAACCCGTAGCTATGTTATGCACCATTCCACTCAGTCAAGCTGTCTCTGTGCACACAGCAGAGTGAACATACCAGGTAATGAATGCTATTGTAGAACTATGCACCTTAGTTTCTAACTTTAATAACAACATATTAATACAAATAGTAAAATATAAATAAATAATAAAATGAAAAGAATTTAAATGATAAAGATAATAACAAAGCATTTAAAAAAAAAAAAAAAAAAAAAGGCCTGCAGAGACCTGGAATTATAGTTCTATGGTATGAACTTATATCTGGCAAAAACCAAAAGGTGCACAGATTACAAGAACCCGAATCGAGCTCCCTTTGATCACATTGATTCCAACTATGTTTGCAACTTTAAATATCAAGGACCATGTAGCAAATGTCCCTGATGTAGATCTGTTAAAGGTAATTAAAGGTAAAGTAGTAAATACAAGGTTCTACATTAATGGTGAAGCAATACCAACAGCGTTCGAGAAGCTAGTGAAAAGTCTTGGGAGATGGTACGATGGGGATCTACAGGGCAGTTCGTGTGGGAGAAGTTAGACAACAAGCAGTGGAAGGGTTGAAGAGCACAAACAGCAGCGCGTTACCAGGCAAACTGAAACTCTGGTGCTTTCAGTTTGGTCTATTGCCAAGGCTGCTGTGTCCACTAACTATGTGCGAGGTTTCAGAAGCTGAAAGCTTTAATCAGTTCATACATCAGGAAATGGTTGGGAGTTCCACGCTGCCTCAGCAGAGTGGGACTTTATGGTAAAGGAATACTGCAGCTACCAATCTCTGCTCTAACCGAGGAGTTTAAGTGCGCCAAAGTCCAACTGGAAATGACATTAGCAGATTCACACGACAGATGCGTAAAGGAGGCAGCACCTGTATTGAAAACTGGAAGAAAGTGGGAGACAAAGAAAGCTGTGGAAGATGCTAAGGCTGACCTTCAAATCGGTGATATTATGCAGCAAGTTCAGCATGGAAGAGGGGGTCTTAGTCTCAGTTCAGCTCCTCCTACATGGCACAAGGCAACCCCAGCTCAATGGAGGAAGCTGGTAGTCAATGAGGTGCAAAAGCAGGAGGAGAGGATGAGGTGTGTAAAGGCTGTTTCCCAGGTCAAGCAGGGAGAATGGATGAGATGGGAGAGTGTGGAACAATGCAAGATCGGCTGGCAAGACCAATGGACAATGGACCAGAGCAGTATCAGTTTCCTCACCAGATCAGCATATGATGTTCTCCCATCACCACAGAACCTAAAGGATCCCTCATGTCCTTTGTGTTTATCATCTGAAACATTAACCCTTTGCAGTCCTATGTCGGACCAGGTCCGACATTACAATTTTCCCTTTCATGTCCAATGTCGGACCCTGTCCGACATCATCAAAAAGATGTAAGCGTAATCTAACCAATAAGTTGCCACCAGTTCCATCAAAGCACTACACACAAAAGACAAAATTCCTCCGTCCAGGAGAGCAACCATCAAGAAAAGTTATTAAAACCAAGCCTCACCCAGGACAACTGGAAGCTGCTAGAGACTGGAAAATGCTGGCAGATGTTGATCAACGGCATATTTTTCCACCTGAGATTGCCGCCACTAACCTTCGACCAGACATTGTTTTGTTGTCTGGATCAGCACATCTTGTTCATCTGGTAGAGTTAACAGTGCCATGGGAGGATGCTGTGGATGAGATGAATGAGAGGAAGAAATTTCGGTATGCTCAACTAGCTGCTGAAGCGGAACAGCGAGGATGGACAGTCCAGGTTTACCCAGTGGAGGTGGGTTGTTGAGGATTTGTGGCACACTCTACAACCCGGTTTCTCAGAGATGGCGGGTTCAGTGGCCAAGAGTTGCGTCGCACAGTGAAGAACTTATCTGAAGCAGCAGAAAGGAGCAGCAACTGGCTGTGATTGAGACGGAAAGATTCTGGCTGGGGATCTCAAGCACAATAGAAAGAAAGCAATGCTGATGTACAGGTAAGTAAGCTGGGCTGAGTTGAGTGGGGGATGGAGGGGGGTGATGCTGGAACGCCAGAATCACTGTTGAGCCCTCTTGAGGTGTCATGGGCTAGTCGACAAAACACTGAGGCTGGAAGGTGCCCACTTGAAGACCCCAAAGATTTACCTTACTTAGCTCAATCCAGACGGCTGTCATACTGATGTGTTGGGGAGACCGCACTGTGGTTGATCCCCAGAGCCAGCATCGCAGCCGTTGTGTGTGCTGATGCACTGGGGAGGCAAAATAAGCTGATCCCTGGAGACAGCATTACACTTCAGCCATCAACACCAGGCAGAAGGATCTGTACATCATCAGATGGAAAGAAACGAAAATGGATGGAGATGCAGATCGCTCACATTAGTTTACTGTAAAGCTACGTCTTAGTTGGTGCTTATCTTGACGAGAACGGAGTTCAAATCAACATGAAGTTTTAACTTATACTCTCATGTAACGGAAATTCTGAATAACGTAAAGGTTATAAAATGTAACACTAAAAATTATACAGTATGTTGTCCTTTTTTTATAATAAGTGAAAGTGTTTTGTCTTTTCTGCCACTAGTGGCCTCCACTTCGTTTAACATTTTTTGCTGTGAACTGTTGTAGCAGTTTAGGAGAGTGTAAACTACACTCCTGCAGCAGGGCTCAAATCTATCAGCTGTGCACAGCAATCAAGATTCTTATAATCAAGTTCACTAGGTGTTTTCTATCAAACTTACCCTCTGCCCTGGCTTGTGGGAAGCACTAAGCTGACTGTTAATCAGAACGCTAGAGTGACAGTTACTCTAATGAACAACTTATGAGGACCTTTATATATTCTATTATTAATATACAGTACACCTAACTTACTTTCCCACTGTCAAGTCTAGTTGAGACTAGTTGCTTGCATAGCCACATCATTAAGTTATACATTACTGATGTATTGGTTACATTTGTGCAGATCAAGACTCAAAAGACAGGGTACTGCACAGTCATCTGAAATGTACACAGGGTTCTGAGCCTCATAAGGGGGCAGGTCATATTAGCACTCAGTTGCCTGTCAGGCTAAGCTCACGTATTGTGCAGTAGAAGTATAGTGCATTGTGTTTTCCTAAAGGGGGTTCTATCCACAATATTAATAAATTACTGTTTATCCAAAAACCTTTATAATATGGAAGTTCATTAGGTTTGCAAGCGACAAGATTGTCTCTCTAAAACACTGTCCACAGCAAAGCCTGAATTTAAGGTACACTCTTCAAGTTTACATGTACAGTAGTGTTGGTTATTGCATGTAAAATAAATGAGTATAATAAAAGTTTTACAGTAAACAGTGTACAATAAACATTAACTAATGTCCATGTGCAGGCTTCAGCTGCCAGTTTACCGAGCTTGTTTATACTTTTATATATTTATTTTACTCACATAAGACTATACAGCTACAAAAATACTTTTAACTTTAGTATTGATTAAAAAAAAAAAAAAAAGAATACTGAGTTACAGTACTGCAAAAAAGAAAATTAAAGTTTCCTTCTCTGCTCCCAACAGCTGGTATCACAAGGGATTTTATCTGTTTAAATTTACAGCCACAAAAATTAAGCCTCTGTTAGTCGCTAAATGTTTAAGAGGGTGTCATGTAAAATTGTTTTACAATCCCAGCTGATCACTGCTAAGCAATGTTCCTTATTAAAGCAATTCTTGAGGGTATTGTGGTCAGCTTTTTCCACTGAAGGTGCTACCAGTACAAGCCAATAACTTGTCACTGAAACCCCAGTCAGCTGCATTGATTTAGGGCCGCTGCTGCATTCTGTAATTGATTGTGTGCTGCATGATATATGGTGCAATTGGTTTTTATCCTATACATGTTAAACTAAAGGTAACGCAATATCAAAACAGCTTAATATAAAACTCATAGCTCTTTAATACCCCTTCCAGAAATCTAAACTAAATTATTCAATGAATTAAGGAGTTATAAAAAAACAAAAAGTGGTCTGAACAGCAACAGAATATTGATACAAAGCACTGGCCATGCATGCATGAGAGTACATCTTAAAAACAGGATCATTCATTTGATTCTGGAACAGATACAGTGCTGTGAAAAAGTATTTGCCCCTGTCTGGTTTTCTGCATTTTTGCAAATTTTTGACACTGAATGTTATCAGATCTTCAACCAAAATCTAATAGCATATAAAAGGGACCTGAGTGAACAAATAACACAAAATGTTGATACTTATTTCATTTATTTATTAAACGTATGCAACACTCAGTGCCTCCATGTGAAAAAGTAATCGCCCGCTTAGACTCAATAACTAGTTACTCCACCTTTAGCAGCAATAACTGCAACCAAATGCTTACTGTAGTTATTGATCAGTCTCTCACAGCGCGGTGGAGGAATTTTGGCCGACTCCTTCATGCAGAACTGCTTCAACTCAGTGACATTTGTGGGTTTGAGCATAAACTGCTAATTTCAGTCCTGCCACAACATGTCAATGGGGTTTAGGCCTGGACTTTGACTAGGACATTCCAAAACTTGAAATTTCTTGTTCTTCAACCATTCTGATGTAGATTTGCTTGTGTGTTTCGGATCATTGTCTTGCTGCATGACCCAGCTTCAGCTCACGGACTGATGGCCCAACATTCTCCTGTAGAATTCTCTGATACAGAGCAGAATTCATTGTTCCTTCAATGATAGCAAGTTGTCCAGGTCCTGATGCAGCAAAGCATCCCCAAATCATGACACCACCACCACCATGCTTGACCGTTGGTATATGGTTCTTACTGTGGAATGCAGT
Source organism: Polyodon spathula (assembly GCF_017654505.1). NCBI lineage: Eukaryota > Metazoa > Chordata > Actinopteri > Acipenseriformes > Polyodontidae > Polyodon > Polyodon spathula. The sequence continues at coordinate 25,048,155 of NC_054541.1, read as the reverse complement.
GTTTTGTTTTCGCCAGACATAACGCGCCAATGTTGGCCAAAAAGCTCCTCTTTTGACTCACCTGTCCTTAGAACATTGTTCCAGAACTCTTGAAGATCATCCAGGTGCTTTTTGGCAAACTTGAGACGAGCACTTATGTTCTTCTTAGTGAGCAGTAGTTTCCTCCTTGCTACTCTGCCATGAATCCCATTTTGCCCAGTGTCTTTCTGATGGTGGAGTCATGAACAATGACCTTAGCCAAGACGAGAGAGGCCTACAGATCCCTGGATGTTGTTCTACGGTTCTTTGTGACTTCCTGGATGATTTTATGCCTTGCTCTTGGAGAGATTTTGGCAGGATGTCCACTCCTGGGAAGATTCACTATTGTCCCAAACTTTCTCCATTTGGACAACATGGCTCTACGTTTGGTAGAGCCCCAGAGCCTTAGAAATGGCCTTCAGGAATTTCTTTAGATTGTGGCATGATGTGCCTCTAGAACCTGTTAGTCAGATTTATTTTGGGCAGGGCTGGCCTAAATCAGGCCTGATTGTTAACCAAAGTATTCCAACAGCTGACCTTAACTATCCCTTTAATTGGGTTGAGTTAACTAGGGGGGCAATAACTTTTTCACACCTGAAGATTGCATGTTTGATTACCTTGCACACCAAACAAATGAAAGAAGCACCAAACTTTGGTGTCATTTTTTCTCTCAGACTCCCTCTATATACTACTACAACCCACGAAAAGATCTGACCAAATTCAATGTGAAAAATGTGCAAAAATACAGAAAGTCAGACATGGGGCTGTCACAAAGACAGCCAGAGTGGGTGGTGTCAGACCAGAGCCAGGAAATAAACAACAAGAGAGGTGGAGTTTGGTGGAGCTGAGCGAATGCTTTCGCTCCGCATTTAATAAATAAACAGAACAGAAAATAAAAAGGTTGTAACAAACAAAAATACAGGACAAAGGAATATTGTTATTATTACCTACATCTCCAATCCCGTTCTCCACTCACCGAACACACAACCCCGAGTATGTGAGAACATGCTGCTTTTATGTTTTTAATACACACAGGGGCGGGCACTTTGTCACAGGGGCAAATACTTTTTCACGGCACTGTAAGAGCTAAAATCCCATAATAAAAAAATGCAAAGCAGTACAAAACTGCTAAAGACCCAATTACAAAGTTCCTATGAAGTGACAAACACCCATCCATGAGACAGTAATCAGACCATTGTTTTACACTGCACAGGAGGTAGGGATGGATAGTTAGCAACGTATCATGAAAAAGTAAATCACAAGGACTTACATTCACTGTATGCTTAAAAACATAATGTAAGAGCGACATACAGATAGATGGACAGGCACATTAATATACTGTAATATCCTGTTCTTATACTGTAAAGCTTCATCACAAATGGATAAGTGGTTCTCTAGATACTTCTAGACTGATGGGCGCCTACAGTATACTGTATATATGCTCCAACCTGCAGTAAGTTGTCCTTGAAAAGCTTCTTTTGAAGTAATCTTAGTCAGTCAACGCTTTCTTTCATTTGATCAAGCTGTGGAAGATAAGCAGAATTGTCCAAGAAAGTTCTCAAAAGGAAATGTCAGTTCTGTATTCCAACCTGCCCTTGCAGAAACAGCACTACAGTGTCTCTACATATAAAAGCAGATCATCACTCCATCTGGCAGCTTTCAAAGCAAAACAAGAAACCAGCTGTTCTAATTTTACATTCAGAATATCTTATAGGTATATTTGGTTTAATTTACCAAAACAACTTTTTTGGGGGGTGGGGGAATGTTATTTATTTTTATTTTTTTACTGGAAATGGTTAAAAAAAAAGCATACTGTATGTTTCTGGGTTATTTTAGAAACACTTAAAATGTTCATGTGAAAATAATTTAGTGCTAAAACACCTGTGGAAGGCATTTGCCTTTGGTTGTCACATCAAGTTTACACAAGGTTAATTCACAATTTTGAAATAGAAAATATATGTCTCACTATTTCTATAATTGTGTTTCACTTTTATTTCCTGCTTAAAGCATTTGATTGATTTGAACCGTTCCCTCAACATACCCTCCCCTAACGAATATACTGCAGTGTAGAATAAAAATAAAGATACATGGGGGCTCCCGAGTGGCACATCCGGTAAAGGCACTCCACATGGAGTGCGGGATACACCCTACAGCCTGGAGGTTGTCGGTTGAAGTTCAGGCTATTTAACTGCCAACCATGAAAGGGAGTTCCCAGGTGGCGGCACACAATTGGCCAAGGGTGAAAGGGGGCTTAGGTCAGCCAGGGTGTCCTCGACTCACCACGTACCAGTGACCCCTGTGGGCTGGCCGGACACCCGCAGGTCTGCCTGTAAGTTGCCCAAAGCTGCGTGGTCCTCCAACACTGTAGCTCTGAGGTAATAATAAAGATACACAAACCTATTCCTATATATTTCACGAAATACACTATGTCCTACAGGAAAAAAGATATACAGTACCATATGAAACTGTAACATTTATAGACATGTTTTCTGTATTAATCTGTTAAACCCTAAAAATCAGAAACCCCTTTTCACAATTTCCAACTTCACCTACAGTGTATAAAAATGTATTTATAACTGTAAATATACCAAAACTCCTCCATTTACATGCCCTTTTGGTTACGTGAAAATTCCTTGTTTTTCCTGTTGACACGTTGAAAGAAATTATGTCTGTGTTACCAAACACAGCCAAGAATAATGCAGCAGTCCAGTTCACAGGAAGAGACGAAAAGGCTCAGGGAACATAACCCTTTGTAGCCTTATTTAATCTGACATGAACAATGAACAAGGTCATTACCTGATCAAATTATTCAATAGAAAAATATTTGCTAATGCAAAACATACTGTCTTTTAATTTTGTATTTTTAATACATTTCAATGTGGAAACTAGACAAATTGCATTGGACGCTATATAAAAAAAAAAAAAGACAGTATTTAAATTGTATATAAAATGTGTTGGCCCAACAAGTCATCTAAAATAACTAATTACTACTTTTAGTTTTGTTCTCTTAGTTAGATACAGTATAACATTCCATGTTCAAGTGAAGGCCTTTTTAATACTTTCACAAGTTCCTATAGTTTTCTCTACCCCATTCAAAGCACTACATGGCAATCCATTTAAGTGAGCCAAGTTTTAGGACCAGTCCAACAAGGAAAATCGAATGTCTAGCATTCAGCATGTTTGACCTTTGACTGGCCTCATAAAATCACTAAGAATAACTAAGAATTGTGTACCAAGAGGACTTTGCTGCCCTTACTCTGACAGTTTTTCGTTTGGTTTGTATTTTGGTGCGCCACAAATGCCATTCAGCGACTACTGCTCTCTATACCCCTAACTGTGCAAGTGCAGTCACTAAATAGACCGATGCGCTCATTGAGACCCTCATTATCATAATTGTGGATCATTACTTGTGCATGTTGGGTATTGCATTGTTCTTCTGCTTACATAGGGTGCAGTGCAAAATAATTTCATGGTCGCAATGCAATCTGAATTTTGCATCTGCAACTATTTGCACTGTGCCTATACTTAAATCACCCCCTTAGTCTCCTAAGCTACAGTTTAGAACAGTATTGGGGTCAATCTTTACAGTACCTGAAAACAGTACTGTAATAAAAGTAACTTCTTTATTATTTAGGATCCTAAGCTTACCAAGGGTAAAAGGAACTAACTCATAAAATAACTTAACAAAGCATATTGCCAAGTTAAACAACAAGTCTGTTATTTACTGACCTACATTTTACAAATCCTGGCAATATCACACTAAAAAGTTATACATAGTGAGGGTATAGCTGTTTGGGGTACAAGTATTACTGTTTGGCTTTCAGATTCAAATACAAGTGTGTGGTTACAGTGACTAACATAAAAACAAGAATTCCTCTTTATGGCTGTGTTAGGATCCCAACCTGTAATACGCCTCCATGTAGATAGGGTTAATCATTTTTTTTAGAGGGGTGGGGTTGTCTTTTGCAAATGACCCCATCACAATGCAGAAAATTCACTTAACCGATCTGAAGAAGATCATACGAATACACACAAGAAGTGAGCAGCAACGTCAGTGCGTGTCGGTCTTAAAGCTACAGTACCACAATAGCTGTGAAGTATACAACATAGTATTATCATTTTTCCTGTATTCTGAATAAAATAAAATATCAGATAGCAACCTAAATATTCTACTTTTTTATATATAATTCTAACAAATAATAACATTAATAAAATAATCTGAACAGTGCAACTGGTCCAGAATACTGTTGCTGCTGCAAGAATACTGACAAGTACAAAACAAACTGAACATAATACATTGTCTTGGAAACTTTGCAACTGGTCAAATATCAGAATTTTTAAGATTCTTCTGTTGACCTTTAAGGCTGTCTGACAAGTACAAAATTAACTGAACATGTTACATCTGTAAATTATTAATGCAATATCCCTACCAGTGCATTACTAAAAGTTACTGTAACATTACTAATATATACTTCGGTTGCTTGTTTTACAGAATGCAAGGCCCAATCACATTCAATCAACGAAGGCTATTGAGAAAACAATGGTAATATGAAGGTAAAGATGACTGGGTAAAATCTACATGAGGGTATTAACTTTCTACTGTAGAAAAAAAAAAGTCCTAAGACCATTTACTGCACAGAACATCACATGTTAAGTTATATTATTATAAACAATGTTATTGGAATGTGTAGTTATATATATATATATATATATATATATATATATATATATATATATATATATATATATATATATATTTACACACACACAGTACTGTGCAAAAGTTTTAGGCAAGTGTGGAAGGGTGGTGGGTAATTCACTGGCACACGAGACAGAACAATTGTACTTGGAACACCACCCAGGTGCCCAGTTTTATTGTTAGGACAGTTCTTATTTTTCACCGGCAGAGGGCACTGTTGTCCTTGGGCTGCCTATCAACGATGATAGATAGCACCACGGAAATACCAAAGTTGGTAAACGAATTCACTGCAGGCGCACTCGCAGGTGCACAAAGAAATAATAATGAAAACAGAAGGCGAAAAGAACAAGGAAAAATAACACACTAATAAAACTACAAATAAAAGGTGCTGCACTCTGCAGCGTTATCCCAGTCGCCGATACCCGCATGACCCGGATCACCGACCTACACTAGCGGCTCCCTGCCTGCTCTAAACAATACTTCGGGGTCTGCCCAAGGGTTCCCCGCTGTCACTCTCTGCCTTGTTCGTTGCCGTGTTTCTCCCAGCTGGTTTCTCGGTCCTCGACCAGCGCTTCCGTACACACAGCGTATCTAAGAGGGCAGACCTGAGGAAACAGCAGAGCATTTTTTTATAGGACTAGCAATCTCCCAAGACTCGCCTCTCAGCCATTCAGAGAGGGGAAAGTCCACACACCCACTTTCCCACCTCCCCGTGTCACTGCCATGACTCACAGGCGGTTGGTTGTTGGACGACAGCCGCCCTCTTCCTGCAGTACTGTGAACACGCCAGCAGAGTCAGCACAGATCTCCCCCTGCTACAGCAGGTGTGAAAAAATGCTGTAAAGTAAGCATGCTTTCAAAGCATGAAACATCAAAGCATGCTTTCATGTTAATAGATTATATTTATCAATTAACAAAATGCAAAGTGAGTGAACAGAAGAAAAATCTACATCAAATCAATATTTGGTGTGACCACAATTTGCCTTCAAAACAGCATCAATTCTTCTAGGTACATTGCACACAGTTTTTGAAGGAACTCAGAAGGTAGGTGGCCCAAACATCTTGGAGAACTAACCACAGTTCTTCTGTGGATTTAGGCAGCCTCAGTTGCTTCTTTCTCTTCATGTAATCCCAGACAAACTCGATGATGTTTAGATCAGGGCTCTGTGGGGGCCATACCATCACTTCCAAGACTCCTTGTTCTTCTTTACGCTGAAGATAATTCTTAATGACTTTCGTTGTATGTTTGGGGTTGCTGTTATGCTGCAGAATAAATTTGGGGCCAATCAGATGTCTCCCTGATGGTATTGCATGATGGATAAGTATCTGCCTGTACTTCTCAGCATTGAGGAGAACATTAGTTCTGACCAAACCCACAACTCCATTTGCAGAAATGCAGCCCCAAACTTGCAAGGAACCTCCACCATGCTTCACTGTTGCCTGCAGACACTCGTTCGTGTACTCTCCGGCCCTTTGGCGAACAAACTGTCTTCTGATACAGCCAAATATTTCAAATTTTGACTCATCAGTCCAGAGCATCTGCTGCCATTTTTCTCCACCCCAGTTCCTGTGTTTTCGTGCATAGTTGAGTCGCTTGGCCTTGTTTCCACGTCGGAGGTATGGCTTTTTGGCCGCAAGTCTTCCATGAAGGCCACTTCTGACCACACTTCTCCGGAAAGTAGATGGGTGTACCACGGCCCCACTGTTTTCTGCCAATTCTGAGCTGATGGCATTGCTGGACATCTTCCAATTGCGAAGGGAAGAAAGCATAATGTATCTTTCATCTGCTGCAGTAAGTTTCCTTGGCCGGTCCTCAACGTTGCCCGTTTCTTTGTGCTTCTTCAAAAGAGCTTGGACAGCACATCTGGAAACCCCTGTCTGCCTTGAAATTTCTGCCTGGGAGAGACCTTGCCCTGATGCAGTATAACTACCTTGTGTCTTGTTGCTGTGCTCAGTCTTGCCATGGTGTATGATTTTTGACAGTAAACTGTCTTCAGCAACCTCACCTTGTTAGATGAGTTTGGCTGTTCCTCACCCAGTTTTATTCCTCCTACACAGCTGTTTCTGTTTCAGTTAATGATTGTATTTCAACCTACATATTGAATTGATGATCATTAGCACCTGTTTGGTATAATTGTTTAATCATACACCTGTCTATATGCCTACAAAATCCCTGACTTTGTGCAAGTGTACCTAGAAGAATTGATGCTGTTTTGAAGGCAAAGGGTGGTCACACCAAATATGGATTTGATTTAGATTTTTCTTCTGTTCACTCACTTTGCATTTTGTTAATTGATAAATATAATCTATTAACATGTCTATTTTTGAAAGCATTCTTACTTTACAGCATTTTTTCACACCTGCTTAAAACTTTTGCACAGTACTATATATATGATAATGATAAAATAACCTGTAGACTATTATACATTATTTGGAAGTAAACGGCAATAAGATAAAAAACACTGAAGTTGTTACTTGTAAATAAAGCACATTAGAAATGTAAATAACAAGGCTGTTTGCTTTTCTTTCTACACAGCTGAAGAAGGGCTTTTTCATTTTTGTACAGTCCAGTTTAACCTCCTTTCAAAACATGACATATGTTTTAGTTCTTACGCTAACACCCTTTACTTGTGTAAAAATGTCTATTAAAAGAAAAACAATACACACACACACACACACACACACGTTGTTTATACAAAATTTCATGATTTATGTGTATCTTGAGAAGTGGTCGTTCAAATACGGTTTCATGATTTTACTAGTGTATCTTGAGAAGTGGTCCATATAAACTGCGTACCTGCTGTCTTTATGCATTAAAAAATCTGAAATACACAAAATTTAAATTGAATGTGTAAAAATATGCATAGCAATTTTGCTTCACAGCTTGTCTGCCTCCCCTTCCGCCAAATTAAACTTCAATTAACAACTACATCCCAGAATACAATGTCTTCAGTTACTAGGAAACTGTAAACAAGAAAAAAAAACAACCCAACAAGCATTATCCTGTCTCTGGCTAGCCCTTTTGTCTTTTCAGCCAATCATAGCAAGAATAAGAAAAATTCAAAACTGCACTGGTTGAAGCGTAAACATCCCAGTCCAGCTACAAATCCAACTAGAACCACCGTCAGAGGTAACCGCTAAAAAAAGGTTCCTATAATATTAAACTAACTGTTTTATAACTTATTAATGCATTTCCTTATTTTATTTATCTGTATGGCTTTATAGTGACAGTTTAACATGTTCACTGAATTTAAGAATGTAACGTTTATATAAGTAACGTAATTAATAGGCAAAGCCAGTGTGATACCTCGAAAAAAAATGCGCTGAGCTGAAAAAGAATCTTGTAGAACGCACGCATGGCTGAACAGTAGTTCAAAGTAACATTGCAGAAAATGGAAGGCTCTTTTTTAATGCCTACCCCATTACCATTAAAGATTGTAGAGTATTTATCAAGATTACTCATGACTTCAAGGTAATGTTGCATTTTACTCCCTAAAAATATATTTTACTCTCTCAGTGTTAAAATTAGCGGGTAAGTTACTCCCAGACCCAAAACCTTATCTGGAGCTCTGATCTTGAGTCTTAAAATCCATCTAGTTTGCAAGTGCAAAAGTAATTAGTTCCCTTGGGGGGGAAAAAAAAATGAGCACTAAGCCAAGCACAAGAGTACATCACCAAGTAATTATTGTTCCTGCCATGGCTAATCTAACTCATCCGCTTTTCAACAAAACATAATACATTTAAAACTAAAGCAGGGATTCTGTTTGCTTCCTTCGTGCCCTGTGGATGCAGAAAGTTATGGATAGTGAATTCATAATAACTGCAGGACAATTTAGGACAGAATGAGCCACTTTATGAGCAAGTGCTTTATGCAGATGCACTAGATAACGTCCGCTGCTTAAACAGGAAGCGGGGCTGTCGCACTGATTCACTCTTAATAGCACACTTAATGAATATCAGTAATGGTCAATTAGATGGGTATATTATCTCACAACTGCACACATATATACCCAAAAATGATAAACTGCAGGAGCTACTGGATTAGTATAAAATATCACCAATAGTGCTTTGGAAACACAGCACACATGTAATTAAGTTACACGGTATTACCATATTGAAACATATTATAATTACTTTATCTTTATGTGCTGTTATCAATGTCCCACAATGACCTACCATTGTATAAAAATGTCATAAACTCAGATATATTTTTCTGTGAATTAATGTCTTCTGTCGTTGCTTTGTAAAGGCAGATTCGATTCTGGAGATCAGGTCACATTTATGATACAGTGTTCACAGGCCCTCCATTAATCAAATATTTAATCTATTTAATCTAGAGCACCAATGTGACAAATACATACTTCAGTTACTTGCTTTACAAAATGCAAGGCCTTATCACATGAACAATAGTTTACAAGTCTACTGTAATATCAAGATAAAGTTGACTGGAGTAAAAGCCTGGAAAACTAAGTATAACCTTCCCTTAAAACACTGTTTAGGTAAGATTTCACCTTCACAAGAACACTTTTTAGCCTTCTGGGTTCTGGGATTTAAACCACCTCACCTAGTAAAAGTAACCCAAGTCCGACCTGTCTAACTTTAACAGACACAGCATTGTCAGCTATAAAGAAATGTAATCACTGTGTGACTCCCACTGCATCCTGGTTTAGCCCATGCTATTGCAAGTGTATATGTTCAATAGCCCATGCTATTGTAAGTATATATGTTCAATCTTAATTTCTCTCAAGTTTATTCAGAAACAATTATGCCATAAGAACCTTGGTGTATTTACATCCCTGGTGTACTATTGAGTACAAGGTTCACTGTAGTTTCACAGGAGGGTTGGGATTGTTGTTTTGCATTCAAAAAGTACCCCTCCGTTACCCTTCCACTAAATAAGAACTTTTAAAAAAACAACCACTGCAATCAATTTCTATTCCACTGCCAGTAAATTTGGTCTTTCAATGTCAAATCATTGTAAATTAAAAACTACAGACTGAACCTTTTAACAAGATTCCAAACAGAAGATAACACCTTAATTTCCAATGCTGATGATTTATAACAATAACACTAAAAAAAAAAAAAAAAACCAACCACCAGCAATATAATATATATATATATATATAGATAGATAGATAGATAGATAGATAGATAGAAGAGAGAGAGAGAGAGAGAGATAGATATATAATATATATATATATATATATATATATATATATATATATATATATATATATATATATATATAGTGAAGGAGTGTACATTCCAGAGCAAAATTGGTCAGCCGTGGGGCCGTGGCTGTAAAGAATGCACACTCCATCTGGTTAACGGTTGTGGTGATGGTTTCAAAGAAAACTAAAATAATAAAATGTCAAGACAACATAAACCAACTGGGTAGTAAACAAAATGTGAAATAATGCAATGTGTTTAAAAGTAAAATTACAGTTAATAAATTAATGTAAATGGGTTCCCACGAATTGATGTATTAGGTGCAATCACAGACTTGGGTTTATGTTATGTTTTGTTGAAAAAAAAAAGGTATTATGTTAGAAAGGATGTTTGAAGGCTTTAAGACCCTGGGGAGCACACTGATGCCAGGAGTGGTCATCAATTTGTCTTAATTGTTTAATTATGTAATTGTCTAGCAGTTAAAGCTGGTAAAGTTGAGATGGTAGGGGAAGGGGAGACCAAGCGCAGGAGACCAAACGCTGGGGTAACAGAGGACTTTAAAACTGAATGAAAAGTTTGTTTCAGGGTAAGCAGAATTAGCCTGCCCTGTTTAGTTTGTTGGGAAAAACAAGAGTTTAGTTTAGGACCCAAGAAAGGGTTAGGTTTTTTCTAAAATAAATACAACCACGGTATATATATATAACAATATCAGCCTTCTGGGATGTGGATGGAACTAAGCAAAGTTATCACCAAATTGTTGAGGATCATGTTGGGGCATAAAGAGCCAATGCAATAACATTACTCGCACAGCTCCTTCAAACTAAAAACGGTCAGACTTTTCACAGCCGCTGGTTATAGTGTAGACCTTATGGTTCTCTGTATCCTCTTGCTGCAGGATAAAGCTTAGTTACTGGCATTTAAACACATCAATTCTGCTCTCTGAAAAAGCTGTATAAGTAATTTTATAAGTAATACATGACGTGGTCACAATGGACCATCTTTCAAGAATGGTTAGTGTTTGGGCTGTGACATTGCACGTGCCTCCAAAACTTTACAAAAAGTCACCCAGAAACTAAGGGGGGGTGCGACAATACTGATATATTGCAATATTCATCAGGCAATACAATGATAGGTACTTAAACAACAATACTGGTAATTTTTGGTTAAACTGATTTAGGGAAGCAAGAACTCGTAATGTGAGCTGTGCTAACACGAAAGAAAATTTCAAGCCAAATTTGGCCTTTTTTGAAAGCATCTAGCAGGTAAATGTTGATGTTGGTGGTCTGGTTATTTTCTGACTTTCTATCATGCATTTTTTTTTCTATTCCTTTTGATTATGAGGTCATCTCCAGTGCAGAACTTGTCACCACGATGCCCTGTATAGTAATCCCCACCTTTTTTCTGGAGCTCTGCATCCAATAAAATTCCAAATTACACAATAGCTCAGTTATTTTTTTATTAGTCACCAAGTTAAGAACTATATCAGTGCAATTTTCATTGTTTGTACCTTTATTTTTAAAGACTATCTGCTAACAGCTGTGGACAATGTAATTTTACACTATATTCTGAATATCTTTCTTTTTTTATTTATTAATTTTTTTCCCTGGACCTTCTGCATGTGATCTCATCAGGTAAAATAAAACAGCAGTTCTGAGAAAGTTGTGAGAAAAAAGCAAGCAAAGCAGACACATAAATAAATTAGTTTATAACATTACTTACCAGCATCTTTTATTTTAAATAAATGTGTAGCACTTATTTATGCTTTTGTAATATATATTAAATCTTAAATGCAAGGGTAGTCATTTATTCCAAGCCACAGGTCTCTGCACTGACCGCATATAAAGCAGCTTTAAACCCGTGTTTATGGCCAGTCATAGGATGGACTTTTGAAAAACAGGTTTAATATAAAATGAAGTCATTAATTTAGAATAAAAATTACATTTAAAATCAATGTTTTTTTTAGAGAATTTTAAAATAGCTTTCAAATTGTTTTTGTATTTTTCAAATTTGGGAGCACATGCACATACTTCGGAGGATTCAACAAAAATTGATTAGTGGGCATTTCATATTGGGAGCTTAATTGGTCATATTACATTCTAATGCTTTAAATTCCATAAACATAATGAAAAGCATAGTTCATAAATGTAGATTTGTTTTGACAGCAAATAATCAACATCAGTATCATTCAGCGTTGAATTCTAATATGTATCGCAGTGCATATCTTCAGTATTGCACTATATTGTAATACAGATCCTCAGTCCCAATACCCACACCCCTACCAGAAACTTACATTTAAATTGTCCCTAAGACAAATAGACATTACCTTCTGATATGGTAACAATATAGTACAATGTTTGTTTTTTATGTAAAAAAGTTAATTAATTGAGTAAATTTAATTAAGATAAATTTAAAAGCATAATCATCATATTCTGGTAGGAATCCAAATGTGCTGTTTATTGTTGTTATTTTGTTCCCCACCCCATCCCACAGTTACTGCCTCCAGCTAATGTCCTGCAGTGTGAATAAACACACAGCATACTGTGCCAAGTAATTCAAGTAATTATATAAAATGCCTATCTAGATTACCTGAAATGGGAAGTTCTGTCTGCCAATTCACACTTTTAATGGCAAATCGCGTTTTTCAATTGCAATAATTCTTTCATCATGAAACAATTACCCCCTTGCAATTAAACTGCAGTGAAGAACTGAAACGCTGACAGGTTTGAAAATGCAAAGGCACTGCAGCATGCATTTAAATCAGTTCTGCCAGTGCCAAATTTACAGTGAGGAGCAGTATACATCCATGCTCAGCTTGAAATCTGTACTGCAGTCATCTGGAGCCTTGTTCTTAAGAGGCATTTTAGAATCCAAGCTACAGACTCTTAATACCAGAAACAATGACAGTGCAGTTTGTCTCCATTAGATGCCCAGTGCATTACGCACAACAACCATTCTCTTGTTGGTCAATCGTGCCATAAATGTCATCCTTATTGTCAGAAGACTTGTGTGCTAGTTTCACAGAGAGATGCGCCTGGGGGTCACCGCAGAGCTGGAGAAACCCTGCCAAGGAGTGAAATGACTGCAATTGCAGATCTCTGAGCATGATGAATTGGTATGTCTTGTATATTGCACATACTTCACCTTGCATGTCTGACCAATTCAGTATTAATTTTTATAATAGATGAAAATTACACTGGTGTGCAACTGAAAATGGACTAATATAGGTGAGAAAAGCAAAGCTCTATGTAAAGATAACACACACGAAGTCCAGTGCATATTCTTTTCATTTAAAATGCATTTAAACCCCTTTTATGGGTCTGTCACCACCATCACACCTCATTGATATTCAAATGTTGTACTGCATCAGAAAAACATGAGATCAGCTTCATGCATCGTGGTTGCCCTTAGATGCAGGCAAGCAAGTGGATGAAAAACTCTAAACTGCCAAATCACCAACACATTATTATTATTATTATTATTATTATTATTATTATTATTATTATTATTATTATTATTATTATACTACTATGACTACTACTATAAGGAAATACAGTAGTATATATAGTATTACATAGTATTTTATTGAGTCAGCTACCGCTTAAACAAAAGTTGTCTAAACTACAGTATAAACCAAAAGTATGTCAACAGTTTTGACAATGTTCTGATTTAAGTGTTTAACTGACTTTACATATCCTGTAAAAGCAATTCTCTGAATCTGGCACGACAGATGAATAAACAGCCTGTGAATTACTGTCATTACAGTGACCCACAAGCTTGCATCTCCAATGCCACCTTCTAGACATGCAACAGCTGTCTGTCAAAACAAACAAACAAAAAATACATGAAATACAATGTACAGTGCTCAGCTGAAAACCCAAGGAAACACAAGGTGAGCAAGGTCAGAACAACATTTTGCAATACACTAACTGCAATATACTGTAAGCATGGACACAAGATTGTCCAATGCTGTACTGTACTAATGTAAAGACAAGCTTTAAGGTATCACTTACTGTAAGATATACATACTGTAGCAAAAAGCAATTACAGTATCGTTTGGGAGTTACTGTAAAAGTTTAACTTTAACCTTGGTGATTACCACAACTGTGGTTTCATTTTCGGCAACTAGTTACATTGTGTGCTGTAAATCTTTCCTTGCCTTGTTACACTTCCTTGTTATATACATACAGCCATTACTGGGGAAATTGCTGTAAAGTTATATGTTCCACACACAGTGAGAATCTTTACGTGTGGCCTCTGTTATGTGAAATGCGTCCCCATTTGGCACAGTTTTCTCTCTTCTGGCTTTATAAAGATGCCACACAAAACAGGAGGACTACACAACAGCTGTGAGTTAGCATACTAAACTGTGCAGTCTGGCGCCAGTGCCTCTTCTTACGTGCGGTCTGTCTGCTCAATGTCAGCTTTTATGTCCATATTAAAAGGAAATCATTTGTAGAATAAGGACACTTGCTTGCCTATGGTTTCTTTATATATTTAGCAGAGTTCTCTTAGTTGAAATATAAAGTGTATATCATAACATTCTATACTACATAAGGAAAATATCTAAATGGAAGGCATTCCTCAATTTTATAATTAACAACAATACACAATTACCAAACCAAACATGCTACATTATTTATATACAAAAGCAGGCAATCTTTCCGAATTATTTTAAATGTATTAGTCCTTTCTGCATAGCATTAAATCAGCCTGTGCAGTGATATATTTTTTTATTCCTAATTAAACTGGGTAATTGAAATGGGAAGCTCCATTGTTCCACCGTTATCCATTCTTACTTAAAAGGATTGTCTTTTAGCTTCTCTGCAAAGAGGTATCAAATTACTATAAAAACACTACATATCAGTTGTACACTTATAATATATATTATATATATTATATATATATATATATATATATATATATATATATATATATATATATATATATATATATATGTATATAGACACACACACATAAAATGTAATTTACATTGTAATCAGGTACTGTATGTTGCAAAGGTATGTGCTTGTGCTGTGGCTATTCCTCTCAAAATAGACATAATTTTGACTTCTGTAAAACTGCTTCATAACTACTAAGGGCCTCATTCACTAAACGGCTGTAAATAACCAGAATTACTGCGTGGCAAGGGGATGCCACACCACGTGCAAAAATTAACCAGCGGTAGCTCCATTCATTTGCGCTAAATGATGCATTTGCAAGTTGTCACAACATGCAGAATTCAATACACGGAATTATGCATGAGCTTTACACACACTGTATTATAACATTAGATACACTGAACAAAAATATAAACGCAACATGTAAAGTGTTGGTCCTATGTTTCATGAGCTGAAATAAATGATCCCAGAAATGTTCCATATGCACAAAAAGCTTATTTCTCTCAAATTTTGTGCACAAATTTGTTTACATCCCTATTAGTGAGCATTTCTCCTTTGCCAAGATAATCCATATATATGACACGCATACACACACGCACACACACACAGCGCTCCCTCGCTATAAGGCTCTCGGTTATAATGCACCTCAGACACAACGCCGCCACAGCATGTACCCCAATTCCCTACACTAGTGATTCATGCAATATTTCTATAGTAAATAAAGTACCGGTGTTCAAACTATAAACAACTTCTCAGTCTAACTTCTGTTTCTGTCTCTCCCTTTAGATACAGTATCTGAACTGAAGAAAAGCTACACTGGCACTTTATAACACAGACATCTTAGTCAGCATTCGTTTTACTAAGTAAATATTGGGCCTAATATGTGGTTATCTTTCCTAATGTATTTACTTTTTTGCTGCAAGAGGAGCTATGTCTTTCTCCAGGAGATGAGACGCCTCGGCCCCGCTCCGGTAGCCGAACCTGGGGCGAGCCCATTCCCTCTTCCAACCCCATTGAATACATGGTACATTATGCATGATTAATTTACGGAAAGTTACATTTTTACTCCACTATATGTGCATTATAGAGAGTGAGTTATTTTATTTAGTCATACTATGTGCCCTCCCAGACCTGCACTATAGTGAGGAAGCACTGTGTATATTTAAATGATACAGCCCCAAAAGTCAAGGTCATCTACCACACAGTACAGCACGCATCAACAGGGCTCTATCGCTATTAGAAAACTATTTAATAATATTTATTATTATTATGACATTTCCAGATACATTAACTGTAGGATTGTTGAATAGTCTGTGTAGTATATAGTTAGACTGGAAACTTCTTGGAAACAGGGCATCATTCAAGCTGGCAGGGAGTGGATTGGCTGTTGCGAAAAAGAACTGAAACATGGATAACAGTTTAACTGGCTGGTTTTGAGGGAGGGCATTGTTTGGCTCCAGCTTTTGACAAAATTGTTTACCAATCATGTCTTCCCTGTTGGTTTGTTGTCCAGTAGCTGCGAATTGAGCCATTGTTATGGTGTGCTGTCACAGACATGATTCTCCTTGTCTCTAGACCAGCATCAGAAAGTATCAGTGCTTATGTAGCTTTTTATGTTATAAATTTTTTTATTTAATTAACAGTTAAGCATCATACTTAGCTTGATTTGTGGACTCCCAGACACGTCGCTACAATGCTGTACCCTACATTGCGATAACGTGAATAGAATGTTCGGACAACAGCTTAAACTGCCCTTTACACTCCAAGAGCCAATCTACCCGCTTCCCTGTCTCCTCTTCATACAATGCCAAAAAAATGTACAAACTTCAAAACATTTAATAATGTGTTAACAATAATATATTTGGCTAAATCTGGCTATTTGGGGGGTTAAAATAATGGGGGAAAAATATGCGATCTGCGTGAAATCCAAGAATGCGCCCCATGGAAGACGCCATTTCGGCTCTGTTCGCTGCCGTTTCACTGACGCTCATCACTCCAAACACCATTTCTCCGGTCCTAGAGTGATACACAATAGCTCATTTGAAAAGGTAAGAACTTGGACTAACCTGGACTGTAATTTACTTAAAATGTTCTATCCTTTTAAAATTTTATATATATATATATATATATATATATATATATATATATATATATATATATATATATACACACACACACACAGCTCTGGAAAAAATTTTGCAAATTTTTCTTAGATCAGCATCTCTACATGTATGGCAGCCATTCCATTCCAGTGTCTGTTGAATTCCAACACAGGCACACCTCATTCTACTAAATGAGGTACTGATTAGAGGATCACCTGAACCAAATCTTATTTAACGAGGAAAAGTATAAAAACCACTCCTGTGGTCATCACTATCCTCTTGCAATCAGACCAGCTGGATGGCAAAACAGTGCTAGTAGTACCTCAAAAGTAATTGGAATAAAAAAATAACTATTGACCATGCCCAAAGAGTTGAAAAGGAAAGTTCTGAGTGAGGAAAAGAAGGGTTAAATTCTGGCTTTACTGGCAGAAGGATACAGTGAACGTCGGGTTGCTTCCATCCTTAAAATTTCAAAGACGGCGGTTGATAAGAACAAGGTCAAGCAGTACACACTGGGGACAACAAAGCTACAGACTGGCAGAAGGCGAAAATGACTCTCCACTGACCAGGATGACCGCCAACTCATTCGAATGTCGCTCAGCAAGTGACCTACAAAAAGAATGGCAAACGGCAGCTGGGGTAAAGTGCACGGCGAGGACGGTTCGAAACAGGCTCCTAGGGGCAGGGCTGAAGTCGTGCAAAGCTAGAAAAAAGCCCTTCATCAATGAGAAGCAAAGAAGAGCCAGGCTGAGGTTTGCAAAAGACCATAAGGATGGGACCGTAGAGGACTGGAGTAAGGTCATCTTCTGAGTCCAATTTTCAGCTTTGCCTAACACCTGGTCGTCTAATGGTTAGACGGAAACCTGGAGAGGCCTACAAGCCAGTGTCTCGCACCCACTGTGAAATGTGGTGGAGGATCGGTGATGAGCTGGGGGTGCTTCAGCAAGGCTGGAATTGGGCAGATTTGTCTTTGTGAAGGACGTATGAATCAAGCCAAGTACAAGGTTGTCCTGGAAGAAAACTTGCTTCCTTCTGCTCTGACAATGTACCCCAACTCTGAGGATTGGTTTTTCCAGCAGGACAATGCTTCATGCCACACAGCCAGGTCAATCAAGGTGTGGATGGAGGACCACCAGATCAAGACCCTGTCATGGCCAGCCCAATCTGCAGACCTGAACCCCACTGAAAACCTCTGGAATGTGATCAAGAGGAAGACGGATGGTCACAAGCCATCAAACAAAGCCGACCTGCTTGAATTTTTGCACCAGGAGTGGCATAAAGTCACCCAACATCAATGTGAAAGACTGGTGGAGAGCATGCCAAGACGCATGAAAGCTGTGCTTGAAAATCAGGGTTATAAAAATGAATATGAACTTATTTTCTTTACATTATTCGAGGTCTGACAACATTGCATCTTTTTTGTTATTTTGACCAGTTGTCATTTTCTGCAAATAAATGCTCTAAATGACAATATTTTTATTTGGAATTTGGGAGAAATGTTGTCAGTAGTTTATAGAAGAAAACAAAAATGTTCATTTTACCCAAACACATACCTATAAATAGTAAAACCAGAGAAACTGATTATTATTATTATAAACTGATCTTTTAAATGAGGAATCATTTGGGGATTTGAGATTAAACTGCCAGCAGATCTTTGCTGAGAAGCACGATTTCAGAAACTCTAGAGTATATTGGTTTCTGTAAAGCAAGATCAGCATAATTAAAAATTTTGACTTTATACTGTAGTGTATCAGCACAGGCCTGCATACTTGTACTTATTATAATAAACATAGGGTTATAATAAAACAATACTGAAATTTTCTAGGTCAGATCAAGACCTTATTGGTTACGGAACCAGAAAAAAAAAAAAAAAAAAAAAAATTACAATCTAACCCCTTGTATTCATTCCAGAATTCTGTTACTGAACCAGGCATCTGTCCTTGCTTGGTGCAAGTCAGTAGGGTGCGGTATAACGTCTGTTGCACAGCCACCAGCACCCACGGATTTCCATTGCATGAGAGGAGGTGTTAAAACTTCTTTGCTGATATTGGACTCCACTCTCGCCAAGATAAGCACCAACTAAAACATAGCTTCTTATACTGACCCATCTGTTTCCTTCCTAGATATCCTTCTGCCTGGTGTTGATGGCTGAAGTGTAATGCTGGCTCCGGGGATCAACCTATTTGTCTCCCTGACGTATCAGCACACAAAACGGCTGCAATGCTGGCTCCAGGGATCAACCACAGTGCGGCCTCCACAGCACATCATCAGAACAACCGTCTGGACTGAGCTGAGTAGGGTACTTCTCTGGGATCTTCCAGTCTCTTCTATCCTTGATGTTTCATCGACTAACCCACGACACCTCAAGAGGGCTCGACAGTGATTCTGGCGTCCCAGCATCGCCCCCTTCCGTTCCCCACTCAGCTATGCCCAGCTTACTTACTTTCCTTTACAACGGTGTTTTCTTATTTCTACTGTGTTTGAGGTCCCCAACCAGAATCTTTTCATCTCTCTGCTGCTTCAGATAAGTTCTTCACTACGTGTCGCAATTCTAAATCAACTGAATCCGATGTCTCTGAGAAAGCGAGTTGTGCTGTGTGCACCAATCCTCGACAACCCACCTCCACTGGGTAAACCTGGAATCTCCATCCTCGCTGTTCCGCTTCAGCAGCTGGTTGAGCATACCGAAGTTTCTTCCTTTCATACAGCATCCTCCCATGGCACTGTTAACTCTACCAGATGAACTAGGCGTGCTGATCCAGACCATAAGACAATATCAGGTCAAAGATTAGTGGTGGCAATCTCAGGTGGGAAAATAAGCTCGTGTCCAACATCTGCCAGCATTTTCCAGTCTCTAGCTGCTTCCAGTTATCCTAGACGAATTTTGGTTTTAATACCTTTTCTTGGAGGTTGCTTGGAGGAATGTTGTTCTTCGTGTGTCATATATTGCTGGCATCTGTGGCAACCTGTTGGTCATGGTTGGTCATTCAATGCTAAGATCAAACATCACAGCACCTGGTCATGACACCAAGTAAACCATCCTTGGCTAAGACCCACCTTACATCCTGTCAAAATGTGTCTTAAATGTAGCTGGAAATGAACACAAAGGACACACCGTGGACACTCTAATACCCATAGTTTAAGTGTGGTGATGGGAGAGCATCATATGTTGACCTAATGAGGAAACTGATCCTGCTCTGTTCCATTGTCCATAGATCTCGTCAGGCGATCTTGCGTTGTTCCACAATCTCTCATCTCGTCCATTCTCCCTCCTTGGCCTGGGAAGCTGCCATTAGGCACCTTATCCTCTCCTCCTGCTTTTGTACCACGTTGATTACCAGCTTCCTCCGTTGAGCTGGGGCTGCTTTGTGCCATGTAGGAGGAGCTGAACTGAGACCAAGGCCTCCTCTTCCATGCTGTGCTTGCCCCATTACATCACTGATACGAAGGGCAGAATGTGCATCTTCCTCAGCTTCCTTTGCTACCTACTTTCTTCCAGTTTTCAAACACAGGTGCTGCCTCCCTCACACATTTGTCGTGTGACTCTACCAGTGTCATTTCCAATTGAAAACAAAACTGCAAATCTCCCTGTGGCAGGCTGGCGAGTGGATAGAGGCCCAGAGACAGACTGCAGTTCAAAAAAATAACTATTTTATTATAAATAAACAAAAATAAAGTGCACAAGGGCAAAATAACAGATACTCAAACACAAATAAAGCAAAAACAAAACTCACAAAAATAAAGTTTCCAGGCTGGGCAATGCCTTCACTGGATTTAGAAAATTCAAAAACCAGAAAACAAACACCAACCTGCTTCCTCAGCTCCCTCTCCCCAAATGAGAAGCAGAGGCCTCCTTTTATATCAGGTGGCTGGGCGCTGATTGATCGTTAATCAACCTAATCAACCAATCAACCCCAGCCACCTGAACATAATAAACCCAGGCAGGTAGGGGAAGTTAATCCCATCCCTGCCAATTTCTAAAGAGCAGAGCTTTGCTCTGCCACACACCTCCCCCCATGTACAACGTACACCGGCCGCAATCGGCCAACTCCCCCCTTCCCCCCCCCAAGAGTCCAATTATGTCCCTTGGGTGGGCTGTTATGGTGGGTGGTGGTGGGCGGGGTTGATGTCGGAGCCCCCAAGCCTTCTTTGGTTGAGGGGGCCCCGAATCTCCAAGGTAGCACGGCGACGGCGGCCCGGCTCCCTCTGGTGGCGGAGGCGGCGACGGCGGCCCGGCTCCCTCTGGTGGCGGAGGCGGCGACGGCGGCCCGGCTCCCTCTGGTGGCGGAGGCGGCGACGGCGGCCCGGCTCCCTCTGGTGGCGGAGGCGGCCCCTCCCTCTCGGGCTCTGAGAGCGGCAGCAGATCCTCCTCCCTCTCTGGCTCTGGGAGCGACGGCAGCTCCTCCTCCCTCTCTGGCTCTGGGAGCGACGGCCGATCCTCCTCCCTCTCTGGCTCTGGGAGCGACGGCAGATCCTCCTCCCTCTCTGGCTCTGGGAGCGACGGCAGATCCTCCTCCCTCTCTGGCTCTGGGAGCGACGGCAGATCCTCCTCCCTCTCTGGCTCTGGGAGCGACGGCAGATCCTCCTCCCTCTCTGGCTCTGGGAGCGACGGCAGATCCTCCTCCCTCTCTGGCTCTGGGAGCGACGGCAGCTCCTCCTCCCTCTCTGGCTCTGGGAGCGACGGCAGCTCCTCCTCCCTCTCTGGCTCTGGGAGCGACGGCAGCTCCTCCTCCCTCTCTGGCTCTGGGAGCGACGGCAGCTCCTCCTCCCTCTCTGGCTCTGGGAGCGACGGCAGCTCCTCCTCCCTCTCTGGCTCTGGGAGCGACGGCAGCTCCTCACCCCTCTCTGGCTCTGGGAGCGACGGCAGATCCTCCTCCCTCTCTGGCTCTGGGAGCGACGGCAGATCCTCCTCCCTCTCTGGCTCTGGGAGCGACGGCAGCTCCTCACCCCTCTCTGGCTCTGGGAGCGACGGCAGCTCCTCACCCCTCTCTGGCTCTGGGAGCGACGGCAGCTCCTCACCCCTCTCTGGCTCTGGGAGCGACGGCAGCTCCTCACCCCTCTCTGGCTCTGGGAGCGACGGCAGCTCCTCACCCCTCTCTGGCTCTGGGACGACGGCAGCTCCTCACCCCTCTCTGGCTCTGGGGACGACGGCAGCTCCTCACCCCTCTCTGGCTCTGGGGACGACGGCAGCTCCTCACCCCTCTCTGGCTCTGGGAGCGACGGCAGATCCTCACCCCTCTCTGGCTCTGGGGACGACGGCAGCTCCTCACCCCTCTCTGGCTCTGGGGACGACGGCAGCTCCTCCCCCTCTCTGGCTCTGGGGACGACGGCAGCTCCTCACCCCTCTCTGGCTCTGGGGACGACGGCAGCTCCTCACCCCTCTCTGGCTCTCGGGAAGGCGGCTCACCCCTCTCTGGCTCTCGGGAAGGCGGCTCACCCCTCTTTATTGGAGTGACCGGGGCATCTCCCATGTCTACCGCCAGGTAATTAACCACCATGAGGGCAACCTCTGGGAAGGAGGCCGGGTGGTGTTGTTCCTCCCACTGTTCCCACCTCTCCCCATCTCGACGCCACAGCGTGTTGATAACTATGGGGAGATCGTGGACGAGGTCTGCCTCAGGGTGCATCAACCAGTCCCAGATCTCCTGGGACGGTGGTGAAGGTGGTGGTGCTGGAGGTAGTGGGGTGGCCCCTGATGCCCGGGGTGAACACGGCACCTCTTCCTGGGCCTGGTTGTAGGGGCATCCTGCCCAGTTGTGGCCGTCCTCCTCACACCGGCCACACCAGTTTGCCGGTGGCACGTCTGGGCAGGACCGCCAACGATGGTCCTCCTTCCCGCACCAGGAACACCAAGGGAAGAGGCTGGCCGGGTCCTCCAGCGGTGGCTGCAGCAGCTTACATTTCTTCAGCTGCTGCTTGTCCTGCCTTTTCCACTGTCTGCTCTTCTTTCCCATTTTTTTTCAAAAAAAAAAAAAAAATAAATACTGCTCTGAGCCTCTAGGTGGCGCTATCTCACTTCTGACACCAAATGTGGCAGGCTGGCGAGTGGATAGAGGCCCAGAGACAGACTGCAGTTCAAAAAAATAACTATTTTATTATAAATAAACAAAAATAAAGTGCACAAGGGCAAAATAACAGATACTCAAACACAAATATAAAGCAAAAACAAAACTCACAAAAATAAAGTTTCCAGGCTGGGCAATGCCTTCACTGGATTTAGAAAATTCAAAAACCACAAAACAAACACCAACCTGCTTCCTCAGCTCCCTCTCCCCAAATTCGAAGCAGAGGCCTCCTTTTATATCAGGTGGCTGGGCGCTGATTGATCGTTAATCAACCTAATCAACTAATCAACCCCAGCCACCTGAACATAATAAACCCAGGCAGGTAGGGGAAGTTAACCCCATCCCTGCCAATTTATAAAGAGCAGAGCTTTGCTCTGCCACACTCCCACGTAGGCTTTCACTACGTTTGTTATTGTCCTCGGTATACTGAAAAAACAAATGCTGTCCAAAGAAGATCATGTGGTACTGAACCAATCCAGGAATGTCACTTAGAGCTCCTTCCTCTCTAACTGTTTGAATTTGCTGCCAGATAACACTGATGTGTTCTAAACTTCCTACTTCTTTCCACTTAGGTGCGCAGTCCTCCATTTGGTATTCTGGTGAATTGATAGGTGGGATGTGTGAAGGAATCGACACAGCAAGTCCTCCTCTCATCTATGACAGGGGTGCTGATATCCTGCCACATGGGATTTGCTTCCTGTCGCTGGATTTCATTCGACTGACTTCGTCAAAAATACAGATCAATGTGAGGCCCTTGTCCCTTCTCTCTCAAGCATTTAATTCTCCTTGATGAATCTTCAAACCCCTAACCCACTGTCACTTTGCTGCAGCCACAGACACAAACCTGGAGCTCCATGTCTTTGCTAACAGCAAATCTTGAGCTAGTCCTTTGCAAAAGTACTCTCCATTCTCATATCCATTTCCTTTCCTAAGATGTTAACCGTGTTGTCAAACCTTGAGTCATTTTTCGCCACCCCTCTTGCCAACTCTAGGGGTATTTTTCTCTTTAATTTCTTAGATTGAGCTGCTGTATCTCCAATATTGATAATTAACTGTACAACCGAGCTCTGCCTAAATCAATAGTTGTCCAGTGCTATAACAATCTACCCACACACAAAAGCTAACTACATTCTATTGGTTATCGAGTGCTAAAGAATGAGTTAAGGTGTACAGTAGGTGGCACAACAAGCAATTTAACAAGCCCTTCAACTCTGAAGGCATGGGGGCAAATCATTTTCTTCAGGTCACAATTTATAATAATTTAGGCCATCAACGTAACTATCGTAAAAAAACCATAAAAACAAATGATTTTCTTTTGTTGCAAGAGGCTCAGGACTAGACAGCAGAAAGTATTCATATCTGGGATGAGGTGAGTTTCAGAGAGGGGACAGGGGTGTGTGTGTAGTGGGTGGGTGGTGGTGTCAAAAAGCAAAGCATGTCTACAGTATTATACATTCAATCAAAGTGCCCTTGTAACAAATACCGGTACATATTAAATAACAACCAAATCTTTTTATTTATTTATTTATTTATTTTTAAATTGCTGAAACCACTTTTAGTAAAGCTTAAATCAATATCAGAGCAAATAATTGCAAACAGCACATTATTAATTGTCATCTTATGCTGATTAAGCTTATGCTAAACCCCTCATTCCAGCCTGGTGCAGCTATGAACACTGACACCACCATGACAGCAGTGAGATTAGGCTCATGCGGTGCACATTAGTCACTGAATCACGAGAGAACAGAAGGCATTACTTAAACCCGGCAATGCCAAACTTTCTAGATGTTACTATCAACTAGCATGGCATGTCAAGTTTGATGTTCCTTTTTACCTGTGGACATTACATGCCAGTCTACAGTGCTGCAAAGAAATCTATGTGCTTTTCTGGTAAGCAAGGATCAAAGGATGTCACTGGCTACAAAGTATATCTGTCATTAGGAGGCTGGATAGTGATAAGAATGGCAATTGAAAGGGTGGGAACAACTTTACCCTCCAGGTGAAATAACCAAGGAAGTACAACACATGAAAAGTAAGGCATGCAAACAGCTTTCTTAAATATTTCCAGATGTTTTTCTAAATGAAAATGCATACTTGCTTTCAAAACTACACAAGATTAACATACTGTTCCAATGAAAGAAAGTCAGTTACTATTTATGAAATTATTCCAGTAGCTATCCCTTTAAATAGATTTACTACTACATGTAATTTCCCTTGAGTATTTTTCCAACCCAAATGTCATGTCACCAATAACATAGCAGAGGAAAGGCTTTATCCCTCCCGATCTCAAGGTAGAGTAATCCTGAGAACAACATTCCTTCATCACAAAGTGTTAAGATCTCCAACATTGTGGCATGAAGAGAAACAGGTTCCTTTTCTTATCTATCCTTTTTTGGGGTTAATCTGATGGTGTTAGACAATTCCACCCTGT
This sequence comes from Polyodon spathula, assembly GCF_017654505.1. Taxonomy (NCBI): domain Eukaryota; kingdom Metazoa; phylum Chordata; class Actinopteri; order Acipenseriformes; family Polyodontidae; genus Polyodon; species Polyodon spathula. The sequence goes on along the minus strand of NC_054541.1, from coordinate 25,022,773 downwards.
TGTGTTTAATTTCCAGGCCATTTTGTTTTATTTTTGTGTAAATGTGAGTTTCTGACTCACAGCAATTTCTGTAATGGCGCAGCAGCTGAGTCACACAGGAGCCAAAACTGATGAGGAGCCCACATAGTCCCTGAAGCATCTGGCAATTTAAGGTTATGGAAATAGAAAGGGAGTAGCTTTACAATGTAGAACAGTGCCTAGGGATTTTTAAAAAAATGTGATACACCAACTTTGAACACAAATAAAATTAATACATATGCTTTTGAATCCCAAAAAAATCAAAACAGTGCTAGACAAACTAGTATTATTATTTATGCATATGTAAGTAGCAACTAGGAATTCTGGAAAAACTACAGTATTTATTGATTACATGAGCATGATAAGCCTGTTGTATAAAGATAAAAGATTTTACCAACGTATTGTAATCATTGCACCACAAAAAGGCAAAGAAAACATGTTGAAATTAAGGTTCCACAGCAGTGACACCTCAGCTATCGAATAGAGATAAACTAAAAATGTAAACAAGTAATTTGTTCACACATTAAACACATATTTTATTGTGCAACCAAGAGAACATAATTATACAATGACATGTTTAAGTAATTGGGTATCCACTTGCCGGAGGCTGGAGGAAGATTTTATTTTTTTTTACCCAGAAGGCCAAGAAGTCACTGGGGAGTAAGTTTTGCAAGATGAATCTGAGGATGCGTCCAACTGCTCCAAGAACAATTACAAAACCAGTTCTCCCCAATTGAACAGCTTAACAAAATGACCACTAAAATAATGAATTGTCACCAAGCATGGGTTGGTGTAGCAAACAGGCAGACATGGCCTTGCAACTGTGTTGTGACTGGTCCAGTGTTTCCTGAACCTCAGTATGTTTTACAGTGGCCTGTGAAAGGGTTCACAGGGTAAGCGTCCAAAGAGTTAAAGGAAAAATGTTGCACATCACTGATTTATAGTTATATGTTATTGAGCTGTATAGCACAAGAAAAGGCACATGATTTAGTACTTACCTCTTCCTTCTTTTTTATTGATGTATGTATTCATGAAGCCATCTAACTTTGAGCCCAAACAAAGATGACCCAGGCCTTTATGTTCAAATGTTAAGGTTTGCCAGTCCCCCCCCCCCCCCCCCCCCCCCCCAGAGAGTGAACCACACCCACCATGGCAACACAGCTTGCTGGAAACTGTAATTAAGAGGTCTCCATGCTGCCTTCCCTAATTTTAGTCCTGGCTGTGAATGCTAGGCATTGCCTGGCACTTGTCTTTACTCAACTTGTGTCAGACATAGTATGCTTTCAACTTTTTTTTTTACCAGCCCCTTTAAAAAGATTTGTAAAGTTTTTTTTTTTTTTTTTTGTGGCAGTGAGCATGATTATAGACTAATAACATTTAACAAATAAGATTATCATGTTCACCATCAGCGCATACAGGTCCCCTTTTTTTTAAAAAATGAACATGCTACTATAAAACTATTCTTCAATTAATCAGAGGAAGTGACATCTTTAGGTCCCCAACTCAGTAAATATGCAGATGGAGAGCAGCTACTCCCACTCATTCTTCTGACTTTGTTGGCTGTCAGAACCATGACCCGAGATACCGACAGCAAACAGACAGAGAGGAAACATGAGAAAGTATGTTAACTGCAGACTCACTTTGCACAGAAGGAAAGCATAAAATAATCTGCCTTTCATTTTGTTTGCTTTTTTTTCTTTACTGATATGTGACTCTGCTTTTAAACTCTGAAGGATTAGTTTCACAGGAGAACTTTTTAATTTTTTTTTTTTTAAACAGTAAATAATAATACAAACAAGGAGTACACTTTGAAAGCATTTACTCCAGTCTTCACCAGTTCCTATTTTCTGAAAGAAGATAAACAAAAACACAAAGAGTGCTAAAGAAAATTACTTAGTTGTTGGGTTCCAGTTTAATTAAATTACTGTAGATGTTTTTATCTTTTCCAAAAATAGGAGTTAATTGAAGACTGGAATAAACATTTGAAAATGGACCAAATAACTTGTTCCAACCTGTTAACAAATTACAACTATATATATATAAAAAAAGTACTGTGCCAGTTATTTTATTAAGACTTTTTTGTTTGTTAGGGATATAAACGAACAAACATCCGCCACTTAAGAGGCATAAAAGCTACGGCTTCCCATAGTATTTTTTATAATATAATACTTAAAAGAAGCTTGTTAACATTGGTCTTGCATTGGTTTCACAAATACCACAAGGATAACAACCTTGTCATCTTTCTGAATAATGTAGTCACTTGCACCATACCTGACCTACTGCTGTGAAACTACACTGATGATCAGTCTATGGATTCTATGTCAAACTACCCAGCACACTGAACAATGATTTTATAGCTTTCTTAAAGCTGCACTGTTCCACAAAGCGGTTTAATTTTATACCAAAATGTAATTCCTTGGTGCCTGCTTGCTACTGCACATGCATATTCTCCCACTGTTTGGCAATCAAGTCATTGTCAAGTCAAGTTTGGCAATCATTGCTCAATTACGTGTAAATAAACAATGTGTATTTTAATTTTAATTTAAATGATAAAAACGTGCTTATTGTTCTATATAACATATTTTTAAACTACATGTGAATGTTTTATTCCATTTATATGGATTACAGGTAAAATAGGTTTTTCAATCAGCGCTATGATGACGTCAACCTTCCTTTGGTAACCTGTACCCTTCATTAGAGAGAGAGAGTGCGAAAGATCATTGTAAAGGCTCTTTTGTACAGAGGTATCGGCACTATGCTTTAGTGCGAGAGGTCTCGGGTTCGCGCATCACCCTCCGCCGGCGTGTGTGTTGCCTTGCGCTGTGGATAAATATTTCTTTATTTCTTTTTAAATGCAGACATACACCACACACTTATTTTTTCCCACAAACCCTATTTTTGTTTCTGTACTGTTCTGTTCTGTCTATTACAAAGTCTTCATAATGCTGTTTCTGTGGAGACCTTTTCACTGGAATTGGATAAAGGTCCAACTGCAGCAGAATTTTTACTGCTCAGTTAGTTTGTAACCTTTTCAGCGCTGCACAAAAATGCTAATTGGTCTAGAGATATACAAGTCATTGATTCTGATACATGACTAAACATACCCTCCATGAGATCTAGAAATGCTAAACAATGGCAGACTTGGCAAGATATAGCACTGGCTGCAATTTATTTATTGACTGAACACAGCCCAACTTCTGGCCTCAATCTGGGGGGCTGATCACTGCACCCAGCAAACAAGAACATATTCAAATCAAATCATCTTCAAACTGATTACCCTAAATAACAAGTCTATATCTGCTTCATCTGTCATTGTCTAAAACTATACAAAGCAATATTCTTCATAGAGTTTGTCAGGTCAAATACAGTATAGCTAGTTGACAAACTCATTTTCTTTTAAAAGGATCCCTATTCCAAGTAAAGACTGTAGGCGATAATCAAACTAGTACAGGGCTGTAGAACAGCTCCCTTTTGAGCCATATGCAATGTGGCTCTTTTGATCGGGAGATGCGGGATCTCATTCGAGGCTGTTAAGGTTTGAAAAAGAGGACAAGGTCTTTGGGTGACTCACTAAACCTTACATTTGTCTTTGCCACTATTCAGTCCATTTTGTAAGTAAAGTTTTATTAAAACTGAATTGTTTGTTTGCTTACTTTAAGGACTCTCTGGATATCATCTATGGTTCTTTAAGCAAATAAAATGCAGACAGCTCTGAATTGCCTTCATCAGCCTAGTCTGTATTTTTGGAACACAAGGTACAGGTTCATTCCCACTGTTCACACTACTGTGCTAGCCTCAGGGGCAGGAATACAGTAATCCTTGATTTGTAGTAGATGTTTCTTATTAATATATATTTTTCAATGCAGCAAAGTATCAATGTTATGGTATATATTAAAAACAAACAAACATATAATTGACTATTTTAACAATGTTATAGTGTGTAACACGGCGACGGTCCGTGCTTACCCCAACCCTTTATCACATTATTCTTTCTAGAACACTGAGGTATTTAGAATGCAGTAAACTGCAACTTGCTAGGGTTCACAGGTATAAATATGTATTTTCGTAACGGATACTTCACTCAGATTGCAAATGACTAACAGGCTGTACATACAAGGACTGACATTCCTAATGCTTACAATAGGCATTCATATAATTTACTTTACACATGTTTCTTCTCATTTATATGTATTTGTTTACAAACACGATCGTTAAACTATTCGACTGTTTACTCATTATTATTCTCTAGTCATTAACCATTACAAGTAAAGGCTGAATGTCAGCATTACCCCTTCTCTTGGAAGATTACCGAACATATGGCTAACAAAACTGTTGTTCTACATGTAGCTACGGCAACTTCATTAATGGAAGCGCCCTAATCTAAATACACCGTCAGATATCAAATACACTGTGCTCAACAACATGTACAATACATAATAAACTAGGGCTCTATTGCCAGTAGAATAACATTAACAATACTAAATCACAATAACAGGCATTGAAATATTACAGTGGAAAAACAAAATATATATATATATTTTTTTTTTTTTTTTTACAATTTCACATTAAGAAATTTACAATCTTACCAGTGCCATTAATCAATACAAAAAAAAGATTTTTTTTTTTTTTACTTCAAATATTACAAATAGTTCCTGTTGTATTAAAAAAAAAAAAAAAAATGCTGGTTCAACTCAGAGTCTTCATTATCCAGATGGCTATTGTAAAATAGAGCTTCTGCATTCTCCAGCCAGATTGTCGTGAAACGCTGGCGTTTAGCACAGAAAAGAATCCCAAGTTTGCTGCTGTTTACATTTTGTTTCATTAAGTTTATGTTTAGCGCCTAACGTGTTATACAATCATCTGTCTACAAGTGTAATCTACATTTTTGCTGCATGAAACACAAAACAGCACATTACCATCGACATGAAATTCTTCCTTGCCAAATTCGTTGATCCAATCTTTAGAGGTGATTGTTATTGTTTTCAGCATTTTTGAACAGCTCTTGATACCGACTAAAGTAAACCGAGGCCTCATTCAACACTGAACTTGAATACCAGAAGCAGTTTTATTAGACAGGTATGTTTATGTAAATGTAAAGCAAAGTTGCCTGTGTTAATGTTTACATATGGCACGTGTATTGAACATAGAAAATCAAATTGGTAATGTGATACGAAAAGTCTGCTTTGAGTTCATACATACAGTACCGTGAAAAAGTATTTGCCCCGTCTGATTTTCTGCATTTTTGCATATTTTTGATCTTCAACCAAAATGTAACATTAGATAAAAGGGACCCTGAGTTAACAAATAACACAAAATGTTGATACTTACTACATTCATTTATTAAAGAAAGTTACGCAACACTCAATGCTCTATGTGAAAAAGTAATCACCCCCTTAGACTCAGTAACTGGCTACACCACCTTTAGCAGCAATAACTGCAACCAAACACTTCCTGTAGCTATTGATCAGTGTCTCACAGCGCCATGGAGGAATTTTGTCCCACTCCTTTATGCAGAACTGCTTCAACTCAGTGACATGTGTGGGTTTTCGAGCATAAACTACTCGTTTCAGGTACTTCCACAACATCTCAATGGGGTTTAGGTCTGGACTTTGACTAGGCCATTCCAAAACTTTAAATTTCTTGTTCTTCAACCATTCTGATGTAGACTTGCTTGTGTGTTTCGGATCATTGTCTTGCTGCATGACCCAGCTGCGCTTCAGCTTCAGCTCAGGACGGATGGCCTGACGTTCTACTATAGAATTATCTGATACAGGGAAGAATTCATGGTTCCTTCAATAATGGCAAGTCGTCCAGGTCCAGATGCAGCAAAGCATCCCCAAATCATGACAATACCAACGCCATGCCTGACCACTGGTACGAGGTTCTTACTGTGGAATGCAGTGTTTGGTTTTCGCCAGACATAACAGGGCCCATGTGGGCCAAAAAGTTCCACTTTTGACTCATCTGTCCATGGAATATTGTTCCAGAACTCTTGAGGATCATCCAGAAGCTTTTTGGCAAATTTGAGAGGAGCATTCATGTTCTTCTTAGTGAGCAGTGGTTTCCGCCTTGCTTCTCTGCCACGAATCCCATTTTTGCCCAGTGTCTTTCTGATGGTGGAGTCATGAACACTGACCTTAGCCGAGGCAAGATAGGCCTGCAGATCCCTGGATGTTGTTTTAGGGCTCTTTGTGTCTTTCTGGACGATTTTACACCTTGCTCTTGGTGAGATTTTAATAGGCATCAGCAATTTCTTTTGATCGTGGCATGATGTGTCTCTAGAACCTGTGTGCTAACAACTTCATGCTGATGGTAAGGTAACTTTTTCACACCTGAAGATTGCATGTTTGATTACCTTGCACACCAAACAAATGAAAGAATCACCAAACTTTGGTGTCATTTTTTCTCTCAGACTCCCTCAATATACTACTACAACCCACGAAAAGATCTGACCAAATTCAATGTGAAAAATGTGCAAAAATACAGAAAGTCAGACATGGGGCTGTCACAAAGGCAGCCGGAGTGGGTGGTGTCAGACCAGAGCCAGGAAATAAACAACAAGAGAGGTGGAGTTTGGTGGAGCTGAGCGAATGCTTTCGCTCAGCATTTAATAAATAAACAGAACAGAAAATAAAAAGGTTGTATATAGAAATGAAAGAAGCACCAAACTTTGGTATATTTTTTTCTCTCAGACTCCCTCTATATACTACTACAACCCACAAAAAGATCTGACCAAATTCAATGTGAAAAATGTGCAAAAATGCAGAAAATCAGACAGAGGGCACATACTTTTTCACGGCACTGTATGTAGAGGCCATCCCTAGGCCGCCTTAAATCACAAGTGTGAATGGGGTCCAGTTCTCTTCAGGTAATTTAAGGTATATTGAAGCTTTGAGTGTTTGAGCCCAATACTGGTAAAGCTCTTGACCCCTGGCAGAAACAGTATACAACTACCAATACCGCAGTCAGTATCATTAAGTGAGTTATCCTGCAACTCATTTTAAAATTATTTTTTAAAACAGAAATTTAAATGCAATATTCCATTATTTCACCATAAGATTAGGGAAAGTGACCTCTTTTCATTCCTCACCTGCTGGTATAGACAATACCTGCGAGCTCTCACAAGCATTAACTCAACAGACTTGCAATCATTTGTTTGTGCTTCAGGCCCTGGCCATCTGCAAATCAATATCCCAAATCCAAAAATCCTTGGAGCATCACAGTACTCATTGTACAAGGCCAAAAAGCAGAACTTGCTTTCAAAGCAATACAAAACATCAGTAGGTTTTTTTTTTTTTTTTTTTTTAAATACAAAATAAATAAATAGAAATATCAGGTCCAGGTTGAAACAAAGATCTGGACTGACAGAGTTCAAAGCAAGTTCCATAATCTGGTTTACACTAACAAATTGGAAAGGGATAGGTGATTTGTGTATAATAGGATAACCTCGTTAATTATAATTAGGCCCTCTGTTTTTCAGGTTTTATTGTATTTTTCGGTGCTTATTTTTAGCTATTTTCGAGTTTTACGTGAATCTTTTTTTTTTCAGGGCTATTGTTTTTTGATATACTGTATGAAATTAGTGTTTTCGGTTACTTTCCAAAATGCTTGGGCATTTTTTTTTCTGTCAAAATATGTATAGTAGTAACTCATCAGTACTTCCTTTGCTGTCTTCCATAACGAAATCCCTGTGGTCACGGGCTCATTCTTCTGGGGTTTTGTGTGTAGGCATTTTTGTACATTTCGCCACAATTCTATTTTAAATCCTCTGTATCTTAACTGTAATACAGCTTTAAATCCTGCTAACAAGCCTCCATCCTGATTGGAATCTCATTTTAAATCTTGCAAGCACAGTCTCCAATAGAAGTGTAGGAATGTGCTGTCACTCATTAGTTGGGGCGGGTTTAAAGTACCCAGAACGAATCAATGATAGATGAAAGTCAGGAAATGTACTTATTATTTTTGTAGGTTTTATTTTTTAATGGGAAAAGGGTAAAGTCAACGTGAATTGATTAACCATTTCCACAGTTTTTCTAGTGTTTATTGGCTATCCACCGTTTTAATCAGATTTTACCAGTTAAAACCGAGAATCAGAAGCCCTAATTATAAGGTAATCAACCCTATTCCACAAAGTTTCCTTGATTGTTCATACATTTTAAATAATGTGAATGCCTCATGTTTGGTGTCCAATAGGAAATGTTACAAGTAATTAAAACAATTTGATTTGACTCTGTTGATTATTATTCCTTGGTACAAAAACATTTTTAATAAATGAAAAAGATACATTAAAAAGGGTGTCATGATTAATATAAATGCATCAACAGCAGCACAAATTTAACATTGACAGACAGACTAAGACACATGTGCACTGGGAACACAGTAGGTTTATTCTGTAAATAATGCATAGTTGATAATAATAATAATAATAATAATAATAATAATAATAATAATAATAATAAAAGGAAACTGTGTGGCACAGCAGGTGTGCCCCATCTTCTGATGCCTTTCAGCCCTGGAGGCAGAGGCTTGAATCGCTCTCAGGTTGGGTGGTCTCAACATGCAGTAGTCCCCAGTGGGCAATAGTCCACATCACAAACCAATGATTGATGAGGATGTCCCAATCAAGACTGACTGGTACTGCCTGGCTTTTAACCTGACAAAGTATTGACAAAAGGTTGTGACCCACCTGGCATTATATACTGTATGACAGATGGCCTGATCCCATTTACTTCAATGTCTTAATGACCTTGGGATAAACAGTCACTAAAAAAAATGAAAATATATATATATTTGTTTTACCAAAAAACAAGTGTTCTCTTAAGGGATTTGTTGTAGCAACTGTACTGTACTTTAGAATTCAAGAGCAGACTATCATGCCAGAAGGCAGCAATAAACCTACAGTAAATGTGTAGTGAAACAAGACACTGTAAATGACAAACACTTTACAATACTCAAGATACAGGCTTACTGTACAAAAAAAAAAAAAAAAAAAAACCAAGAGCAAGAAATTTTACCAATAATATTTATGCTACTCACAAAAACCTATCATAAATCTGCAGCTGGATGCCTACAGCTGAAATTACTGTACCTTTTCCAAAATGTAAACAGACTGGAAGCAAACAAGCCTGGTTTATAATGAAGTGCTGTAGAGTGCAATGAAGGGTAAACTATGGAAACTAGTCAGCTGATGTTTTAGTACACAGTAGCATGAACTCAGAACACTGCAGCAATAAGACGAAAGGTAAACGGCTTTGTATGCTAAAATAAAAATAAAAAGTAGGCCTAACTAAGCTAAACAGGTCTATTCATGATGGGGTTTCTTTTGTTTAACATTTAAAGTACAGTCTTATATACCAACAAAAAACTAAAGCAGAAATGACTAATAACTAAAGAATGAAATTTAAAAAGAAAATGTTAATGATCAAATAACTTGAACTCTGTGAACCTTTCTTGCCCTTTTCCACTCTGTCATCCCCACTGGATATTGTATTGATCCAATCTATGACCTTCAGGGTTGCTGCAAGAGCATCCATTCATAGTTGTCATTTTGATACCATGCCTCTGTAGCAGGGCAGGGGCAGCCAGCTACTGTAGCATGAGGACAGCACTGTTCTGTTGAACTGATAGTTCTGGGGAGCAACAACTGTGATCCACCACACTGAGTAAACATCACCTGCAAACAAAGGCATAACAAACCCACAGCACACACACAACACTTGGAGTGGAGGTGCATTATAAATAAAAAAAAAAAAAATATACCAGTAGTGGATACAGGCACTCCAGCGATGAACATGTGAACTCCTTATACTGTAGCACCATTATCTGTTGTATTACAAATATCAAAAGATGATTTCTACACACTTTTGGAGCGTGCTGTTAAGTATAAACAACATTGTGAAGTCCCTGGGGTTCTATGTCAGTGCATTGCATGTGCTAAATGCATAACTAGATTGAATGTCATCTACTTGCTGCACTTGACTTTTCATATGAATTTTAAACTGAACATCAATATGCAAAACTGATCTACAGCACATCCCATTCAATATAATATAATCTATTCTATTAGGCTTCATTCTGTGGATTTGGTTATACAGACTGACTCAAATTAGCAAATCCAATCAAACTTTACAAAGGGGTCTCAAATAGTTGTGCCATTGCAGTGCATATCATGAATGCTCCTACTAAGTGCTAGGAAATATTTAATTAGGCATCTAACTGACAAGCATTATTGTGAAGAAATGCAGGGTAAAAGGTAAGGCCTATCTGCATACAGTACATGCACACATTATTATACATGTACTGTAGGAAACAATCATCTTTGGGGATAATTACTACCACTTAACAGAGCACTCAGAAAGTGTTAATAGTTTACATTAAACCAAGTGCTAAGCATTGCCAAACTTATGCATGTCACGTATATTGAAGAAGATGCCTTAAATGTATCAAGTATAAGTGCAAGTGAAACGGCTAATAATTGTTCATATTCACTATATATATATTCAAAGTACTTTCTTATCTAATAAATCTTGCACAGCAACATTACCCTATGGGGTTTTTTTACACTTCAGACACTGTATCTCCTGTTTTTGATTAACAACAATTTGCATTACTTCTAGTGGTTTCCAGGTGTACCAGAACTGTATCTGTAAAAAATGATCATTAAAGTAGAGCGAGGATAATTCAGACACATCCTTGGGATGGTCACTTGCATCTCATGCATTTCTGAAATCACAATGTTGATAATCCAGTCTGTGTTTATTTTATATTTTTATGCTTAGTGTACCACATTATTGTAACGTTCCATCAATACTACTAATAATATTATTATTACAAATGTTTTTTTGGTGCTGCCTTATGTTGATAAGTACAACACGCAATCCTGCATGCATACTAGTGATACGGTAAGGTACATTAATAACAGACCATCATTGAACAATGGCTTGTGTACAGATAACTCAATAAAAAATATGAAGAATGAGGACACCAGGAGCACCTACTGTAGGATCTAAAACAAATACAGAGAATCAATACAGGAATGGCTGCTTTCACAGATCTTTAGGGGTCAGCACCACTGAAATAATGCTGACCTTTTCATTACATACAATATTTTACTAAAGGTAACAGCCATACAAATTCCTGGCTTTGAATTCCTGGTCAAGTGCATGTGATCCTCACATTATTTGCCAAAAAGATTTCTCAGGATTAGTTTATTGTATTTTTAGATATGTTGCACTACTGCAGAGGCCGAGCTCAAACTGAAGAGTACACTGCAATCCCGCTGTAACCTGGGTATCTCAATGTTTACATGGAAGCCTATATTTGTGGTCATTTACTATTTATCCTCAGCATTCAAAAATATACAATCTCACAGCATAGTATAAAGAGAAGATTTAAAATAGGGTTTATAAACTAGAACTATATTAAACCTTCAAAAAGGCACAAGCTTATATTTACTGTATGATAAGTTGATCTTGTCAGGGAAAAAAATGCACTGTCAATAACTTGGTCAAAAAAAAGATTTAAAAGCTGACAAGGAATAAATAAAGATACACTGCATTTAAAAGTAAGCTGCCCAGAGCTGCATGGTTCTCCATCACTTGTAGCTCTGAGGTGGCTGCATGGCGCGGGGGTGGCAGCGGGGAGACCGGTTGAGATAAGGAAAAAAAAAAAGAAAAGAATAGGCCTTTCCAAATTGTGGAGAAAATGAGAAACAACAATTGGCCATTCCAAATAATAAAAAAAAAAGTTCCGAGATGCAAGAATAAATCATGCAATTCCACATCTCAGATTTTGTACTCGTCACACTGCTTGTGGTGGAGGAGGTGTTGTGTGCATTTGCATAAACCTCTTTCCATTTCAGATGGGACAACCAGTTCAGCCAGAGGTAATGAGGCTGACAGAGTGTCATTGCGCATTAGAAACATGCTCTTCAACAGGATTGCTCCCTCTGATCAGTATGAGAGATGGAGAACTCTGAGAAACATAAATCAAGGTACCGACTAGAATTCACAGCATCTTCTGTAATGGATATTATTTTGTCTCCCATTCCCATTTACCGAAGGCAGATTGGTTGAATAACAAGCTGTTGCTGTTCTTTTCACTGAAATTGTTTGATTTGTTTGCACTTTATAAGGCAGCAGCTTGCAAACAGGAATAGGCAGGTACAGTAGTAAGTCTTTGAGAAAGGAGCAACAGTGCTATAGGGCTGCTGTACTGGGTTCTGATGATAGCAAGTAAAAACTGGAAGCACAAAAACAACCAAAAAAAAAAAAAACACAACAAACTAGAAAAGCGGCCAGCAGAATAAGCCAGTATATTTCAAACCCACAAAACCTTTAACAGCATGCTTACATCTGGATTGGTGTATGGCTGGAACAGATAAAATGTTTGGACCTTACTTGACCAGTAGGTTTTTTAACATTGTTCCTATAGTATTAAAGAACAAAAGCCAACCAATTAGACTATATTTTACACCAGAAGTGTGTCTGCAGATTGAGATGCTCTGGTAAACAATACTCTATTGACAATAACGGCAATTTGATGGAAGACTAAATAATGTGAACTTGACTAAGCAGTATACTGTGTTAGTTTAACAACAATTGGCAAAAATACATAGTGTCCTGTTGTGACAATCTGCAGCATTAGAGTGCATAAGCTCTGTCTTGTACTATTGTTTTGCAGTAAATGCTGCTAATCCCTTAAACAGTAAACCAAACTGAAATGGGGAAAAAATAAAAAAGACAAAAGGAAAACATTTGGTAAAAGTAATCATAAGCCATTCAGAATTAATATTCTCTAGGTAACAAAACACAAAAGAAATGCTGACTATACCATAAATGAAAAACTATAGGCACAAATACTGTACAGTCAATGCATGATTTTAATTAGTTTTCCGACAGAGACAAATCTATACAAATTAATTAGTAGATGCTTGACAACTTTCATTTTTAATTCCAGTATTTAAATCTATGTACATGTAAATCTACTTCATTGTGTACAATTATATAGGCCAACCCGTCATATTTACACATTTGTGTCAAATGTAATAGTTAAATAAATTACACCAGGTAAATTAACTTTATTGGTGTTTTCCAAGATGTGAATTAACCACAGTATAGGAGAGATTTCTCAACGGGACATTCCTCTTCATACGAACCTATGAAGGGAGAAAAGCCATCCTGTTGTGTACTATTTTAGAATTGCTGTTTCTAATACTGAAAGCACACTTTTGTGCCAGTTTTCTGTGGTGACCCCCCCCCCCCAAAAAAAAAAGCAGCTTTAAGGCCCTTTAAATGGGTGCCTGATTTTATTATGCAAAGCACAGAGCACACATGCCCTTAATCAGATCTTCATAAATATCTGTTCAAAATAATCAAGGTGTTAATAATGTTCTTTTTTTAATAGATTGCTGTCACAGTGTTTACAGTTAGTGAGACTTTCATGCATGCTACAAAATATTTGTCAACAATTCAGTTTTGTAGGTTCTGTTTATAATTAAAAAAAAAATGTTTTATTATTTAAAAACATCAAATCTTGAAATGTATGGGAAGATAGAGTAAAAAAAAAAAAAAAAAAAAAAAAACATCAAACACAGTAAATACTGAGTTTGTGGGCCATGAAAACACAGTGCTGTCCAAAGGATTTGACATTGCTTTACATCACATCAATACACAAAAATCAAGTCGTCTCGCAAAAAGGATCACAATAAGTACTGTGGGCTTCCCCTTGACATTGCTGAAACCTGTTTTTCCAAACCAAACCACTTCTTGTTTTACTGTACTGTAATGGGACCCAACCTGGGCAGTGCACTCTCTTTCCTAGCGGGGTCCTATTGCCTGTAACATCTTACCTGTGGCGTGGAAAAATAAGTGGGCTTAATCTGAAAACAGGATACAATACATGGTATGCTAAAGACAGACAGGGATATTTCTTACAAACCCTATTACAAAAAGCACACTAAAGCACAACGGTCACAAGAACTTCTTTGCAACCTTGGATCTACTGTACAAATGTGGAGCAGTCCAGTGGTATGAAACTATGAAAGGGCAGTCATTTCTCTGAAAGCTTCATTCCACTCTGCAAATACTAACACAAATTTGCAAACAGCATCAGCCTAATTAGAGGCCATCATTAAATGTCATTATTCAAAGTAATTCACTTCCTTTTCTCTATGGCTAAAATTTTAAACCTGAAATAAATTACCAAACAAATTAATAACTCATCAAAACAATCCAGCTGGCTCCTAAATCACAGCTCTGTCAGAGAGAGTTGTGCATTACCAAGAGTATGAAAATACAATAATAAAAAAAAAAAAAAAAGTCAAGACTCTGATGGCACTGAAATGCCATTTGAGAAAACAGCTTTTATACACAGTAAAATTATCAGTTTAATTTTAAAGCAGGCATGATTTCATTACATTAAGCATGATTGCTTGCTTAGACACGTGACTTCTCCGTACATTACAGCAATACTTAATTGTAGACTTGAGGATATCAAGCAGTAATAGACATACCTTTTAAGAGAATCCTCAGCTCCAGTGCTATGACAGGAGCAGCAGGTCAGAAAACAAGTCAACTGACTCACTATTACAGTATATTATAACCTTAAATTCTATTAAAATCCAGTAATGCACATTTCTGAGTGTACAGTAACTGATAAATATCATTATGCGCTAAATAAATGTCTTTGTAGTGACTCACAATAATGGACAGAGCTGTGCAACAGACCTGTATTATTTGAGCCAGGAGGCACCCTTCTTCCAGCAATCTGCCCAATGTATCTCCATTAAAAAAAATTGTAATAATAGCTGCCATCTGCAGTAGAATTGAAGATTACTTAATGGGAGGGTAGAACAACATCAGAGTATCCCAAAACAATAACACTGTTTCACTAGGGAAGAGTTGCAAATTATGGCCTAAAAGAGTATAGTATAAACACAATACTACAATACTGTATCTGTGTATTACTGTTACCATCTCAGATATCTGCATAATTACTTAAGTGACAGGACCCTAATTAGAGGGCATTAACATCAAATTTAGCTGCAGTAATTACCTTTTCAATGTTTTGCTTTGCTTCCATTTTGTTTTTGTTTTTTTTGTTTTTTTTAAAGCTAGACATTCTGACCGTACCACGATCATCTACCATGTGATAGTGCTCTGGAATTAAGATTCCTGATTGATGATGAATGTTCCAAGGTTTTTAATATGCATTTACACTGCAATATGTTAAATGTTAACTAGAACCAGAATATAATTTTAATATCAGGTCACAAATATTGTAGTGGACAGTCATAGTGCAAAGGAACAGAAATGGGTTTTGTAGTAGGCATGAAAAGTCTGTGTATTTTTGTTCTGACACCATGGACAGGTATTTTTATTATTATTATTTGTATTATAGTCCATTGTACACAGACATCAGTATGCTTACTATACTACTTGTACTGCATGTTAATGCTCTCACGTGCCTTCAAAAAGGGAACACATGCAATGTGTACAGTAAAAACATTTGATGCAAAAGGTTTTAAAGTGAACAGGGTAAGCTACTGTACCACTTGACTTGACACAGATCATAACAACTGGTGGTGTCATTTTTTCTGTCCTGATTTCTACCGTAGCCTCCAGCGTGACCCACGCTGCCATTAATCAAGTGTGGCATCTCAAGCTGTCTGCCAGCAGAACCCCATTAACCTACAGCAAACAGAACGTAGGCCTGCACTGGATGTCTAGATTACCACCAGAAAACATTCATCTTTTATGTCACTTCAGCCAGGTACATTAAACAGAATGCTGCACAAAAGGATCAGATGTTTGTAATTATATACAAAACTAGTTCACCCTTACAAAAAATCTCTTTCATATACAGTAGCAATATCCCAGATCCATTACAACATATATACTGCAATGATACAGTAATCAGATTACTGCAAAGAACAAGCATAGTGTAAATATCAAGCCCTCAAGGCCTCAGTGTTAAAAGGATTTAGTATGCTGAATGGACTATTAAAAAGGAGTCAAATTGACAGTTGCTGTATGGTTTTCATTTTACTGTCATTGTTATTACAATAGCAGTAGCACATAAAACAACCACAAAAAACACTGCCCCAAACTCCTTTAGAATTATTACAATAGCATATTTCTATTAATACAGTGGCAAAAAAAATAAAATAATTAACAGCACACAGGCCTTTGATGCCACCCCACTGTAATAATGCCTTTTTATAATGTTACTGCAGCAGACCACAGTGTGCCCACTGGCAGCAAGCTGCTATGCACACCTGGCTCTGGTCTGATGACATCCATCCATCCATCTATGCAAAACCTGGACTCTTGCCATTTTTAAAAATACCACATTTTTTGTCAGCGTCATTTAACATGTGTTCCATCGCTGATTTGTTTGCACTATGATAGCAGATGCTTTGGTAATCCTGCCAAAATGTCTCTACAAAGCGCTCTACTTTTTGGGGAAAATTTATACGCATATTTCAAAAGCTGTACATACAGTAAAAATTTTTACAAATATATATATATATATAGATATATATATATATATAATATCTAAATCTATATATATATATATATATATATATAATATATGTTATATAATACATTACATGTATATACCGTATGTTGTTTTCACCCCTACACCAGCATTTCTCAACATTTTTCTTAACAACGCCCTCCTAAGGATCAGCTGAGCTTAGTCATCGCCCCCTACAAAAATGTAAGAATTATTGCAGATTGTTAATGCCGTTTAATTATCAATTATTAATTACATTTAATTCCACTAGTTCCGAGAATTACAGAGAAATGATTCATATAACAAAAATAATTAAACTCCAGTCACTGGCATAATCAACATGTAGATACATACTTCAAATATTTACTATTATTGAATATTGCCAACATATCTTCTTTGCTTGCGCCATGGTGTGGAGAGGCTGTCCTTACAAATGTAACACAAAATTCTGCTGTCAGGACACTGTACTCTGATTGGCTATCATATTATTTTTAATAAAACAATGAATAATCCTCTCCCTACACAGAAACCCTAACCTTAAGGTCAGTATCCTACACTGCAGTCATTACACATCTAAAGTAGTTCATGTTTGGCAGTGAATAAGTGTTTTTGTTAATTTAAAAAAAGGTGACCAGAGGTGTTGTGCTGACTTCCTCAGTTGCAATCCAGACATGCAAACCGGTTCCTTTGAAATCAGGTACCCGGTTCCTGCTTTGGAACCGACAAACCAGATGCAAATATCAGGGGTTGTACTTCGGCTTGGGATCCTAACATAAACTGACCTGTTTGCACATACCATGTGGTGAAAGATCTTTTTAATTGTAAGCTTTGTGAAATTTGCAGTTAACAAGATTCATATACAAGCACACAATGGCTTTCGCTATTGTAATGAAACTATTACTGTGCAATTTGGAGATTATAGATTATTTTGCTTACTTTAAATATTCAGGGCAGTTTCATAGATTGCACAATATTGTCGGAACATCGCAAAAGACGCATCGTTTATGGATTATATGTTACAGAGAGTACATTGTATAGCACAGTTCATTATTTTATGTGGAAAAAATGCAGTATATTCAAATGGGTCCAGACTACCCCCTTTGAGAACTCAGGCGTTCTAAGGACAGCATCAATTCTCATTAATTGATGCAGTAGATAGAGGAGAGATTTACAAATAGCACAATAATCCACATGAAACAAAGTTTAAATAGCATGCTGCTGAATGCAAACTATGTATTACAAATTTAAGCATGTAAAATACAGCACGCTCCGGTTTATAACTGCTTTTATCTATCTGCTGTACCTCCATCAGTGGTACTGTACAGGTAGCTCAAGCTAACTGAAATCCATCAGTGACACGGTTAATTTCTTGAGCATTTAAAACAGGTTTACATTGTTGACAGCTTAGTATTACTGCAGGGAAACATCAATGGTCACCAAAAATGCAGTTCTGAAGACACTACATTCTAGAGCTTCTTTCCTAAGATTACCTAATGCTGTATTTACTCCTGTTTAAATGTTGCACACCACTGACTTACTGATAACTTAGAGTATTGTATTTTGAATGCCAAATCAGTAAACAAATGTAAATATTTATCTGTGTTTAGACAGCAAACAAAGAATTACAACAATTTTACAACAGCAACAAAACCATGGTTACCAACATTCCAAGGTTTGGTCACAGCAGAGCTATACCTTGTAAAGGTAAAGATCCTAAACAAATTAAAAAATTGTCTCAAATAAAGTGTATTAATAATATGTATGGAACAAAACATTAGACAGTTGAACAGAACTAACTTGCACTTATTATTCGGAGAACCACCCCTCTCCTGCTTCAGCACTGCTGGACTCAGAGTCACTGGAGGGCAAGGTAGACAGGCCCACTTTGTCCTGCCACGAAGACTTCATCTTCAACTTCATTAAATGCTTTTCTCTTGCGCCCCATTTTCAAATCAAACTAGTACCAAACTGACACCGTATACCCAAAGCAAAAGCTTACGTACACCTTAACCCGCTAATTTCAAAGTAGGCGCGTTGCATAACAGACGCTGTAGCTGGCAAATGAAAGTGCACAGTCGGTGCAGGTCTTGATGATTGGCAGTCATTTAACAAATGAGAACATTCTAGCACTGCTTCAGTCAACGAGATCTGTCAGAACAGGGTGAAACTACAGTACTAAAGGGCCACTGAGATGACTGACAGCGACCCCCAACCATTCAGAGGGGAACGGAGACGGGACAGACAGCAAGTATAAAAACTACACAAATTAGAGATGATTTCTAAATGATCATTTTTGGTAAGAAAATAAAAAATAGCGTTACCAACATTTATCCTATATAAATTTATTTCAGTCGAACAGTCTAAGTATTATTGGGGAATTCAACGTTTAACAAGCTTTACCGATTAATATTGAAAAGTAGCAAGCCTATCTATATTCTTTTACCCCCTGCAACTCAAGGGGAGCCATGTTTGTTTGCAGGCCCTGGCGGTAAAACAAACAATTAACAGCCACTAGCATAATATGACGATTTGTAATTAGCATAGTTGTGAAGACAATAAAACAAATCAGTTAAAGTAGAAAGGTAAGGAGAAGTAAATGATTTAGCCTTTTGTGCTGCTAACACTTCCCATACCATTAATAATATGGTTTCTGTTCAATGCTTAGTCTCACAGCAGATCAAAACAGCCCCATGTCTGTTAGGAATGTATGGCAATCTTCACCAGCCTGCCCTTTTCAGTTCTACTAAACGGCAATGTCACAACAAAATCTGCCAAACAGAAATTGAGAGGGGAGAACATCAAAACATCTCCTTTCTTACACCCTGCAACCTACTGCACTACTGGTAATGTGGGCAAACTGTCATTTTACACCAACAAATACACCACAGTGACACAATGCATTACACAAGATTCCTCAAACAAACAAAAACTTCTCTCAGACTAACAGTACTTTTCTCTCCTGGAACCTGTGCTATAGAACAGTTGTACACATCAGAAGAGAATAACTCCCTGGATTTAATAAACCCTTTTAACAGAATCTTTTGCCAACAGCAGAGTCAAAGGGAGAATGAATAACGTGACATCTGCTCATATTCGATAGTGACATGGACTACTTGTGGATGTCACTGTTGGCTTGTCAGTAGACTCTGTAGGGTAAGTTGCTGTATACCTGGCTGCTACAAACCATCTTGTGAAAGGGATGTAATCCAATCAGTTCTCTATGTATACTACAGCAAATTTACTGGAAGTATGTGGAAGTAGAGTGGTCAGATAGCAGGTTGAGGGACTGAGAGACAGGAGGTTACTTAACACTTTTGTACAATCCAGCAATAGCTGTACCACACTGGACATCTAAGTACAGCAGTATGTATCAATAAATAAAATAAGCAGCGAGTAATGCATGTCTGGGTTCAGGTCATGACACATCGCTTCAACAGTAACCCTGGACACTGCAGAGTTTCTGTTAAATTCACAACAGCTATTGACAAAATAGGCAACCTGCACACAATCTCTCTGGGCATCATACAATATGAAATAAGGTTTGCCATTCTAACAGGTTTGCCATCAACATCAATTTTAGAGCAAGGGATTGTGTAAGGTTTCTGGACATGTTTCAGGCTATATTCTTTACTTTGCCATTAACTGTCAGGAAATGTCATCTACTTTAATCAAACACACAACCTGCTTGTGTCAATGTTTACAATCAAATTGCCAGTCCCCTTCCTTGATCATGACAAAATAGAAATTGACTGCAACTGGAAGTGAAACACTCTCCATTTGGGAGTGTTTAAGCCATTGGGGTTGAATTGCTTGACATTCAGAATGCCCCTCGTGATACAGCAGGGGCTGCTGTACTTTATTCATCTGGCTTACTCTGTTGATGTTTATATGATTTACAATATACTGTAAAGTGACAAGGCATGCAGTTAAATCAGCCCAGAAGTCGTGTTTTTAGTATTCACTTGCAGACATATTCAATAATGAGAATTATGGGCTACATACTGTAGTTACTACATGAATGTCACTTAACTAAGACAAAGGAAAGAAATGCAGGAAGACAATTTGTTGCTGTGTAGATATCGATATTTTTAACAAGTTTGACATGGGAAGGCTCAGCAAATGGAATGGAATGTAGCTCTTATCTTCAGGCTGCCAGCTGGATTCCATCCAAACCCCAGTGATTGAAAGCTGTTACCTTCAGAAGGAAGTTTAGGGCTTTAGTAAATGGAGTTGGGGTGATGAATATTTCAAATGGGCATGGAGACTGAACTACCTGCTCACTTCTTCAGATAGAGGTCATGGTGTTATGGCACAATGTCCATTCTGTACTTTACATGCTTTGCTCGACAGTCTTTATTCTTTCATCTGTACCCAATTTATCATCAGTTGTTATTTTTTAAGCTGGTTCTGCTTAATCAAGCAATAATTAACAGTAATTTCAGGGTAATTAATGTAACACTTTTTTTTCTTTCACAATAAATGGCCTAGATCTAGGACATCCTTTTTAATTCTACACAGTATATTCTGTTTCTCTGCGTGTATGTTGTTGCAGGTTATTAAACACAAATTCAGCTTAGTACTTTACTATCTTGAGCGCTGCCTGTTTTGTAGCAACACCTTTACCCAATTACTTTTACTTAAAACTGCCCAAGCCTAACTTAATTGCATAATTTAAAGCAAGACAATCAATACAGCCCGGAGTGTCGTCTTTTTTTTTTTCTTTCTTGGCACGCACTGAGCCTAAGCAAATGGATTGGTGTTTCCTGCCGTTGTTTACAGCAGGTTAAGTGCAGAACTTGCTATCATGTCCAGACCTGAAGATATAGTACTATACTGTAGATGCCAGTGTCTGGCACCAGGTTAATGGAGGGATTAATGGATGTATTCTACCCATTAAAACTAGGCCCAATTGTTTTATTTAGATTTACAATGCAAATTGTACACTTGCAAAATGTACAGTACACTGAAATACACCAAATATGCAGTTGCTGATATATTACACATTACTGATACAATGTTATTTAGAGAACAAATTTAATAGCAAGTTGCTATCTTGCAAAATGAACATTTGCATACAGTACGGTATTATAATGCACTGAATTTCTTAAGCTGAACTTGATGTACAAAAGTGGGAGTCAATGAAAAATGCCGGAAACTTAGCATTGTGATACTATAAATGTCTTGTGAATAAAGCCCACAGTATCATGCCATTCTTTTGTTGGTACATACAAGTCTAATATAAGACATTATAATATCTTACCAATAAAATCCATGTTCCATTATGGCTTGCAAGACCTGCCATCTACATTACAGTGTATCTGGCGTTTTAAAATACCGTAGCAATCCAATATTTAAACCCCACAAAAGCCACGTCCAGCCTTTTACTGTAGTTCGGGACAGATTCAAGCTGTCACATTTCTACCAGTTACGGCATGCGGCTCTGTCATTCTAGCAAGCAGTTTAGAAAACAACGGACTACTGCAGACTATGAACCTGCAAGGTTCCGACTCACAGCATAGCCTTTCGGATATGCCATCAGACCAGGGATGCTTTTATCACACTTCGTCTTCAGCTGTCAGTAAGAAGCCTGTACTACTTTAAAACAATAATGACATAGCGTTAATTACGAACGTTCATAGGGACGGATAGATGTAATGTCACATAGAACGCAAAATTATTAGTGGCATCGTTAGGTTATAATTTGGCCGGGTTTCGGACCAGTCCAGGAAGAATGATCATCAAGCACTCCCCTTCCTCACTCCTAAACTCTATTTAAAAGTTGGCACTTTCAAAGGCTAGATTAAGCTTGTTTGGTGATTGACATTTTCTAATTTAAAAAATGCAGTACAGAAAAATAAACCACAGATGGGAATTTTAAACAAACACTTTGTTAATTTTAATAATTAGAAGGGTGTTTAACAAAATAGCCAAGCTGTTAAATAAAAAAAAAAAAAAAAAAAAAGAAAACAGATTTAGATTATTGGATTTGGAAATGTGTTTTATAAATCAGCACTCACAACATTTCTAACTACAGCAGGACTCTAACTGAAGTGACTCTGGTCTGCAGCAACCACACTAATCTACCTTACTAATATATCAGAGAAACACTTCTACAGGTGTATTATTCTTAATCAGGGTGGACTGCCGTAACAGCTCTCTACAAAAAAATCCACGGCAATATATATATATATATAAGAAAAATCAGATGTGGTTGCTTTGCGACCCCCCCCTTCTACCACCCTCCAGAGGGCCCAGACTCCCAGTCTGAGAACCGTGACCCAGACTACTCTCGTCTCCGAAGGTACACATACTGGAAGGAAAAACTACTAATGCGAAACTACTCGGATGGCCTGATATCTTCTGAGAAAAAGGGGATGTTTCAGTTCGTTTCTTGTGCTGTGCTGTGTACTGAACATGCTGTGAAATGTTACTCATTCCTGAGTGACTGTTTGGTGCACATGTCACGTTTCTGAAATGACCCAGAGCTTTATTTAGTAATAGAAAAACCTGAGAGAGTGTTCAAAAATGATCGTTTGCTGTCACTGTCACCAGATCAGACTCACTCGGATCAATTATTATATAAAAAGAATAATTCAATTGTAAAATTAGCCAGTCCTCTCAGATAAGTGCTTTGCTACTCACTGTATTGTCTCTAAAAACAGCATGGCAACATACTGATAGATCACCTTCAGCACTGAATACTAACAAACAAACAAATTAAAATAGCACTGGAAAGCATTTCATATCATTCACGTGATGCATGGAAGGGTTAAATGGCCTGCTTTATTTAGTGGTTCAGCACCAACTGCAATTCAGCCCTTTTCCTACAAGAATTCACTCAATTTGTCTCCACTTTTTATTCAATAATTGAACTACCTTCTAGCTTGAAAGCCGCCTTTTTGTCACAAATGATTGTCAAATCAGTCTGAGAACTGGTTATGGAAGACCAACTAAGAACAAAAGATGTGGAAGCAAAATTCTATACAAGAAAATTCACCATACAGTATAATTAGAACCTACCACCTTAATAAAAAATGTTGTTAGTTTCTCACAGTACTTTACTGCATCACACTATAGATAATAATAACCATCAACTCTTATGCTGAACCACGTGGTTTGTGCTCCAGTGCAAATCACATTCTCAGCAATAGCAGTGGGTCACAGTGGGCAACTTCTAATCAGAACTATGTCAAGGATGGGATTGACTAGAGGTCCCAAATCCCTGTTATTGGCAGCTCCAACATACTGTTATAATTCACCACAGTGTTACTTTATAGTGGCTTTCTCTGGAACTGTTTTTGTTCATTTTTTGTTTAGGATTAAGAACCACTTTTATAAACTAGATACATGTTCTTTATTCTGAAATCTAGTTGATTTTGAACTATGTGTCTATGTTATGGTCCTTTTATTAAATCTGGTCTATTGATCTATATAATAATATCTGACAGGCTCTGGAATGCTGTCATGAGAAGACAGCTCCCTGGTCTAAGATTGCTTTGCATCAAAGTGTTCGGTCATAGTTTTTACTTTTAACATTTGTTTGCTATACATTGGAAACCAGTACTGACATGCAAAAGAAGAACCGTGCAACAGCATTGCATGCAGCAACCCTTTCTGTGTGTCACATGAAGGTGGGAACTTGCAACTGTTATATGGTTTAATTTTTTTTTTTTTTCTTTGATTTGTAATTAAATACCCTTTAAAAACACTTCCATGGAAAATACTACTTGCAGTGCCAAAATATAATTGTATGACATTATGTACTGTATTCCATTGTATTAAAAGAACAGGTAGAAAAGAAAACAAGCACATCAAACTGCAATGTGGAATTTACCCATATAAGCAACTGTCCCCACACTACGGTATGTACACGATAGAAATGAAGACAACAAATTATGAAATACAAATTTTACAAAGAAAAAATAACACCTACTCTACATTTCAGGAGTGATGGGATTTTAACACCTAGAACAGATTCCTGAAAAAAAAAAAACCTTAACAAGAAATCAGGTGGCAGCTCCTTTATGGCTGTTGTTCAATATTTGAAAAATGTTTTTTAATTTATACCATTAAAACAGATACTTCCATTAGGTGGCAATGAACTGCCCCTGTGATCGCTTATTTGTAGCTTTGAAACACCCTTTAATTAAAGTATGTACACTGAAAGCCCTCCATTGCCCTGAAGCCAGCATCCTTTTATTATAGCGCTCCTCCTTGTCCAGTCCCTTCCCCCAGCCCAAGCCTCAACTCCCTGAACACCACATTCTATTTTGCAGAGCTGTCAAATGTCAGAATAGCCTTTGGTTTTCCCATCATCCCTTCAGCAGGATGTAACTTTATACTAAAACCCTGCCCACGGCTTACACGTGTACAGCCCCCTCCCAACATATGTTTTAAAGACCCTGCATTAGAGACTGACATCCCTCCTAAAAAAAAAAACTAAAAAAAAACACACTAGATTGCTATTGTTATCAAAACGATACATACATCGTCAACATTTATACTCAACGGGTTTGCTTGCTTTTAAGACATACTGCAAGAGGCTACTGCTTCCTAAGCACAAATATAATTGCTTTCTAGGCCAATATAACATCTGTTTTAAATTACCTGTCCATTTAATCAGTCTAGCATTTCTATTGTGACTAGTAGTACGGCCCTCAATACATTAACTAAACTAAGACCATCATACATAATCTCAATGGCCAATTATTATTATTAATATTATTATTATTATTATTATTATTAATAATAATAATATACTTGTTTTAAAAGGCATTCTGCACAATAATCACGGAGGCAATTAAACCACAAGTTGTGCAATATACGCTTTTGTTGCCGTATTAATAGTTCATATGAAACTACATAACAGTGCCTTAGTTCTTTAACACAATTTTGTGGGAGTATTTTTGAGATAACACAAATAAACTGTTCTTCTCCGCGTATTTTCAATGTGTATGGGGAATTATTAACAAATGCCAAAGAATGGAAGTGTTTTTTTTTTGGTTTGTTTGTTTGTTTTCTTTAAGGGTCATACTTTTCAGTCAGGCTACTCCAGTCAAGTACTGTACTAGCTAGTGAACCTCTTGTATTTACATACCTCAGCAAGCTCGGAAGCGGTATAGATCCAGATGCGGTGCCCAATAATCCTTTTTTACCGCTCAGTAATTTCTCCACCAGAATCACATTCCCAGTCCGAGACGCTTCTAAGAGTTCCTGTTCCTTTCCCATTTTGAGTAACCCTCGGAGGGGGGAATAGAACGCCGAAAAAAATGTCCAACCAAGAACCAATTGAAGGGACCCCTCAATGCCTGGTAATCGCACAGCTCATTCTAATTGTTTTGCATGTTGCAAAGAAATTCTTGGACACAGCTGCCGCTATTAGTAGTACTTCATACTCTGAACACACGCACTGTTCTACAGAAAATCTTGCTTGTCCACTGGAGCGGAATGATGGAATGGCAGATAGAAGTAGCAGATTTAGCAAGGTGCTGAGTGAGTGAGTGTGCTAGCCGCCGCTGGGCCGGTTGCCTGGAAACACTGTGCTCTATGGGACTGTCACACATTCACACACACACACACTCACCCATTTCTCTTTCTCACACACACATTCACTCTCACTCGGCGTGCCTCCGTGTTCCTTGCCTCACTGTCAAAAGCTCTGAGAGAACAGAAACCGTTACAAGCACGACGCGCAGTCGTTTCTGCTGCTTGTCTGGGAGAAACATAGCACCGTACAGCAGAGCAGGGCGTGTTTAAGAACAGCTCTCATCAGCAAAAGCGAAGCCTATTGTTGCAAAGGTATCTGATGTTGATAATAAATTAAGCTTACAGTATTTTTTAGTTTTGTTTATTGAATATAAATAGTACACACACACACACATATACATGGTTATTTATATATATATATATATATCATATATATATATATATATATATATATATATATATATATATATATATATATATATATATATATAATAAAATACACACACAACTAAACTGTTTAAGATAAACCAGTACATATATTTATTAATTTATACATTTTTGTGCTTCAGTTTTCTCATTTCGTAGCCTATACTTAGGTGAAGTTTTAAAACAGAAATCATTATAGTTATGTATGGACATCACCTCCTGTTAAATTATATGTTTAACTAAAGGTATTAACGTACTCATTTCTGAACAGCGAACTGGGATTGTTTTTAACAGTGAGTGTCCCAGGTTTGAGCCTAGTTGTCCAGAGATGGCACGAGTCCCACTCCAACTTTTACTGTGGGCTTAATTATCCCCCAGCCAGCCAGCTAGTTTACCGCGAAACGGGGTGCTTTATTAAAAAAAAAAAAAAAAAAAAAAAAAAAAAAAAAAAAAAAAAAAAAAAAAAAAAAAAAAAACATCCTGCAATTTTACTAGTCTTACGTACATACATTGATTGGCTTCTTTATAAAGCACACACATGACCACATTTTTTACATTAGTAGCAGTGTTGTTGTTACACCAGATTAATTTCACTCCCCCATTACTCAGTCTCAATAGCGTGGTGGTTAGTGAAATAGCAGTCGCTCCACTGCCCTTGATTACACTGTGTAACAAAAAAAAAAAAAATTGTTCCTGGGTAGTAAGTGTTATTTCCTAATTGCTTATGCCTCAAAAGTATAGAACATGGCTATTATTCCCCACAAACTTTGCTTTTGTGACCAGGGCAGTGATATTTCAAAATATCACTATTTCCATTGGGAAAATGGGCAAATGTGTGTCTTTTCGTAAATGCAGTATAATTGTAAATCTCAAAAAACTACTCACTTCTAAATCTTTTGTAGTCATCTTTGTATTAGTTTAGTATAAATACATGTTAATTTGGATTCATATGTTGTTTTATTCTGACTATGTGAACGAAAAGACACACATTTGCCCATTTTCCCATTGGAAATAGTGATATTTTGCAATATCGCTGTCCTGGTCACAAAAGCAAAGTTTGTGGGGAATAATAGCCATTTTCTATACTTTTGAGGCATAAGCAATTAGGAAATAACACTTACTACCCAGGAACAAAAATTGTGTTACATAGTGTTAGTAACGCCAGAACATGTCAAAACAAATATAAAACCAATCAATCAATATGCTTTAGAAATTATTGTAGTACAGTCAGTTAGGTTCATAATATAAAGCATATCAGCAAATGAAGATTGTTTTTTGCTTATATACAACGCTGAACTCAATCACAATACCAAAATGTTTTTTTTAAGTCACTTGTCATATAAAATCAAAGTTTACCTGAATATCAAAATGAAATTTCAATGCAAGAGGCTAGTATATAAGCACCTGAGTCCTAGCTGTTCCCTGACAGGCGTTAATACTTGGGAACGGTTTGTAAACTATGCTTTAGGAGAATAAATGAGCAAGGTAATATTCACAAAGCATTTTCCACCATCCTAAATCTGAACCTCCTTTTTTGCATAGAGAAATTTAAAGAAACCACCAAGGTGTATGTAGCAGCTGTTAAATTGAAAACCATGGGAAGCCAGTATAATGAGTTATGTGTCTTTGATGCATTAACAGTTCAGATGGTGGAGTGAAATTTAAACTCAAGCACCCCCTGGTGCACAAATATAGGATGTTTCAATCCAGAATAAATGAACACAAATTCTATTCTGCCACTAAACCAAATGCACACACACACGCGTACACAATCATGTAAGAACCTCTAGATTCAGCAGTAGCAGAAAGGGCTAAAGTCCTTACTGTGTATCTCACTGCACCAGTTACAGCCACAGGCTTTGTGGGTTGTTACCATTCACCAGTTTCATGCAAGCAATACAAGTCTGACAGCCAAGTTTGTTTAACACAAGTTTGACACTCCACAGTCTTGTTGACACCAGCAAGTTGCATGTTCCCTATGGGGAGTAATGTGAAAGGTTTTGCAGTTTTTGGAAAGTCTGTACAACTCAGGTTTCCAGGTCTCTATTGTAAAATATAGTTTCATCGCAACAGAATTTCCTGGAAAAATAAAGATTAAAACAAGTTAAAAAGTTTTAGATCTAGTCCAGATAGATGACAAACTCAGTACCACTAAAAGTGAAAAGTGCACCTCTTAAAGAGTTAAGGTATTTTATTTAACAGTATTTAAACAGCTTTAACACAAATGTACTGTATGCCATTCAATTAGCAGACAATTACCTACCTTTGTAATGGGGGAAAAAGTTCATTTGTGAGTTTAGAGAAGGTTACGTTCCAAACCTCACATCTGATATGCAATAAATTCTGAAAAAGCAGTTAATTATGCTTATAATTCTTTAATATATGTAACTAAAGTAATGCTCAATAAATCTGTACTGTATTTTGAGCATATTTATTTACATACTAAAAACAGAATATACTTTATATAAAACATTCAATTGTAATATAATCAAATATTTATATTTGTTGTTGTTAACGGTTCCTTGTTTGTATTGTCTAACATTTCTGAGGCACTTGAGATGACTTCCGTGTTTGTGTATGGCATATCATTTCTCCCTTCACATTTATATTTTGCCAGAGATAGCTGGATTTAGTCTGAAATAGCATAAGTTTATGAACAATATAATAACCATCAAAATATCCTGTTGCTTCAGTCAGTGCCTGAATTTCTTCAAATTAAAATTCTCTCTCTAAGAGGGATGTGTGTTCCAGTGCTAAAAGAAAGTTTACAGACTTTTCTCAACTGGGGTGCCTTGTCCTGGGGGAAAAAAAAAAAAAAATCAAAAAAAGCACCGCTCCAGCCGTAAAGGCACAAAAAGGAAAAAAGACGGCAACTCCCAAAAATCCAGGTCCACAATCAGTTTCATTACAAAGTTTATTGTGATTACAAAATGTTTATTACAAAGTTTTTATTTGTACAGTACTGCTCTGATGAAAACAGTGTTTAAATGCATAAGCTAATTTTTGTAAGAATAAACACTTTGTTTTGTTGAAACTTTGACTGTGGACCTGGATTTTTGGGAGTTGCCGTCTTTTTTCTTTTTGTGCCTTTATGGCTGGAACAGTCTGTGTGTGTATATGTATGTTAACTTTAATTATGTAATCTTTATTATGTAATCTCAAATGCTAAAAAACAAACATAGTATGTTTTTTTTTTTTTTTTTTTTTTTTTTTTTTTTTTTTTTATTATTTTAGAAAGGGAAACATTTATTCCTGAAAAAGTTTTCTGTGGTTCAACAGAGTAGTATGTAAGCCTGTTTATGTATGTATGGGAATCCTGTTGTAGATGAAGAAAAGGTATTATATGTATGCAGTTCAAATCACTTTGTTAAAAAAAAAACCCTGTAAAGACCAGGAAGAACGTTATTCTCCACTAGTAATTAATATATCTGTTATAGTTGGACAATGCCAGTGAATTTAACACCAATGAACCTAAATGTATACAGCAAACATTTACATACCTTCACAACATGCAATATAATACATGCAATCACCAGTCACCTGTTTCAAAAGTCTGGATTTAAGTCAAATTATGCAAACTTAACATTACAGATAGGATTTAGTTTGGATTATCAATATAGCAGTAAATGTACATATTTACACTTACCTATAGAAAGTCTAAACCCCCTTTTAAAAGTTTCACCTTTTGTTGCCTTATAGCCTGGAATTAAAATGCACTACAATAGTTTTTTTTTTTTTTTTTTTTTCTTCATTTTGTCACATCATACCCCACAACTAATTTGTAGAAAAATTAATTAAAAATAAAAACTGAAATAGCTTGGTTGGATAAGTGTCCACCTACCTTGTACAGCAATCCTAAATTAGCTCAGGTGTAACCAATCGCCTTCCAAATCACACACCAAAGTGGCCTCCATCTGTATTAAATTGTAGTGACTCAAATGATTTCAGGATAAATTCAGCAATTCCTGTAGGTTCCCTCTGCTGAGTAGTGCATTTAAAGCAAGGACTCAACCATGAGCACCAAGACGCTTTCAAAAGAACTCTGGGACAAAGTTGTTGAAAGGCACAGATCAGGGGAAGGGTATATAAAAAAAAATATATCAAAAGCCTTGAATATCGCTTGGAGCATGACAACTACCCAAAACACACAGCCAAAGCTACACTGGAGTGGCTAGGAACAAAAAGGCAAATGTCCTTGAGTGGCCCAGTCAGAGCCCCGACCTAAATCCAATCGAAAATTTGTGGCATGACTTGAAGATTGCTGTCTGTCCATCAACGCTCCAAGGAACTTGAGAAAGCTTGAACAGTTTTGTAGAATGGTCAAATATTGCCAAATCTAGGTGTGCAAAGTTGGTAGAGACCTATCCCAACAGACTCACAGCTGTAATTGCTGCCAAAGGTGCTTCCACCAAGTATTAACTCAGGGGGGTGGAGACTTATCCAATTATGATCTTTCAGTTTTGTATTTAAAATATATATATTTTAAATCAATAAAAACTTTTTTTCCCCCTTAACAGTGTGGAAAATGGTGTGTTGATAAGTGAAAAAAAAAATCCTAATTTAAATGCATGAAACTCTGAGGCACTGACACAACAAAATGTGAATAGTTCAAAGGGGGTGTAGACTTTCTGTAGGCACTGTATACAATTAAAACCGTCCCTTCCAGCAAACCATTTTTACACTTCAAAAAATATGACGTCAGTCTAAATCAGTTTTAATGTAATAACAATGTAAGTAATGACATGTTGGTTATAATCTAAAAGATTTATGCAGTATTACCATTCTGCATAATAGCAAACGCAACACACACCACACACAAATCAACTGCAAAGCACTCCACTATACCATTCTTTCAAAATAATCTCACTTAGATAGTCTTAACAGTTTTTAAAAATGACAATTAAGAGCAAATTCTTTTTTTTTTTTAAATTAGATGCATTTTTTTTTTTTATTACATTGCAAACTGTCATTTGAAAGACATTCTCTGGACATTACAAATAATTGTATTTTACATTCTATCCATCCATTACAGGAAACAGTCTTATTTAATAAAGTACTCCATCTGTATCTACTTCTCTATTTAAGATCCCAACGCGGCACTCACACTTCTCCACAGATTTTTTTTTGAATTATCATAATTAGCAGACGACTGCAACTTTCATTATACCAAACTGTTAAGCCTTAATTGCTTCACATTAATCAGGAAGAACAACTAGAACATCCACAAAACACAATTATTTCTGAATGTACCTGTCCCTGTTTGCATATTAAATCACACCACTTTGTTCAATGCTCTTCATAACAGATCTTGCTACCATGATAAGTCCCCACTAACTAGCAAATACACTTTTGTTCATCATTCTCTTCTTGGTCCTGAAAACTGTTTGTAACTAGCTACTGCTAGACATCCTTTTGATTTGATGAAGTAAGCGGTCTTTCTCCATGTGAGCTTCGGCAAGTGCCAACTTGGCTTTTGACAGTTCCTGCTTCAAACACTCATTTTCTTCAATAAGCTGAAATAATGGCATTTAAAGAAAACAACAAAAAAGTATTAGTTGTAGTTAAAACAGAAGTATTAAAATAAATAAATCACCACCACCACCACATAAGCACTCGTGGTACATTTACTGCATGTATACATTTCCTTGTATTTTTTGGTCAAATGAGCACATTGCAGCAGAAGCTAGGGTGCAGCTAGGGTGCAGCTAGAGGTGC
Source organism: Polyodon spathula (assembly GCF_017654505.1). Taxonomy (NCBI): domain Eukaryota; kingdom Metazoa; phylum Chordata; class Actinopteri; order Acipenseriformes; family Polyodontidae; genus Polyodon; species Polyodon spathula. The sequence goes on along the minus strand of NC_054541.1, from coordinate 24,990,610 downwards.
AGAAAATGAATAATCACACGATTCACTGGTTGGTATTGTGTTACATGCAAAATATCATTAAAGTAAAATATTACATATTAAAATAAAATGGTACATATAGAATGATATCAGTAATACTCAGGACTATACACACAAAGCTTTCTTACCTGTTTTTTTTGCAAGTCAGCCGAGCTTTTAGTGCTTGCTTGCTCTTGTTTTTTTGGTGACTGAACAGGAGGGCAAGGCCTTTCTGGTAATGTTTGTGTGGCTTGGGACACAATGCTCATATTCCTCTGTTTCTCTGGAACTTTGCTAATCTCACTTTGAGACCGGACTTCCATTTTCTTTTTTGGACCGGAAGTTTCATCAACTATATTAAAAAGAAAGAAAGAAAAACTAAAAGTATTGCAATCTGCTGAAAAAAATAATAATAACCTCAACATACAATACTGTACATTCTGTTTTAGACTTTAGGAGAGAAATGTTCATTGACACCTTAGGACAATGGTATTCAACTTTAAAAAAAAAAAAAAAAAAAAAAAAAAAAAAAAAAAAACCTCTATCCCTTGTCTGGAGGTTTCAGCTCAAGTAACCCTTACAATTTTTTACTCTACCTGAATGGTAGTTGCAATAAAGGCACAATAATCCGATTAACACCCACAGATTTATTTAATATATAATTTATGTCACAACTGTTTGGGACTGACAAACTGCTGGTTTAGGACATAATACCAAACGGTAATTCTTAAAACTTTAATTTCAAGTCTTTAGATGCACAGAATCAAAACACAGTATTTCAGAATCTCTTCGGAAACCCAGTCACTTTCTATTCTGCAAAGTTATCCCAAATAGTCTGCACTGTAAAGTTTATCACATTACTATTTACTTACTATCTCAGCATAGCTGTGTGTCATTTAAAATATTTACAACATAAAAAATTAACAAACTACAATAACTAACAATGACGAACTTTGTATTAAAGCCAACATAAAAACAATCCAAAAGGGACTCGCTTTGCACTTTGTTCCTTTGTTTTTCTTTTGCAAGTGAGCAAAGTGTATCAATTTTTTACTAGAGAAATTACACAAATCTGGATGTACTCTATCAAACACCGAAATCAAATTCAACCATGCGCTATTACCATTACTAAAAATGAAGCTGCGCTTAATACCACACTGGGAATCTGCTCAACAGAAATCTTGTACATGTAAACGAGGATGATAATTTTGAAAGTATAGGTCTAACATCTGAGCAAGTTAAATAAAAGACATTTGTATGCGCAGTGGTTTAGCAATAATATGAAAAGTGTATGTAATATATATATATTAATATATATGTATATATATATATATATATATATATATATATATATATATATATATATATATATATATATATATATATATATATATAGATATATATATATATAAAAATCAAGATTATTATTTTCCTTTACTTTCATTTTTTTAATTCAGCATTTCCGAGTCATCTTGTGCACACCCTATAAGCCTTAGTACCATCAGCTGAAAACCCCTGCCTTAGGAGAACATCTAGTTTATGTCAAGAGTACATATACTGTATACATCTCCAAGCTGTTAAAGTTTGACATGCTAGCTTTATTTTTTGACAGTGTGTACATACTAAGAAAATGTAGAAAAATGTTAAGAAAAGAGACAGCACTGATTCGACTCTGGAAAGGGCCGAATTCAGACAAATTGAGTGTTTTGAGTGCTGTGCTTCAGAGCCTCCCCCACTCACATACCAGGGAACAAGAGACAACCAGTCTGGATGTGGAGGCAAAAACAGGATGAAATCCATCTTTCAGGCCAGAGGGTACCTTCTTGAGTTAATATACAAAACACAAGAGATAGCATACTGACTAACTCAGCCAAGCAGAACAAAGAGCACTGTTTGATCTCAGCGATTAAGAGATTGGTACACAATCACACACACACACAAAGACAGACCACTTATCAAAGTGCAGACAGAGTCTAGGGTTACAATTGTACTGAGTAGGGTGTTAACTTCTTTAAGGATGTGTCAACCAGGTGCTGCACACTTCTGACTGGAGTGATGATGGGCTAATATTAACATATACAATGCCTATTGCAGTGATGGAAAACAAGAATGGGCCAACTTATACATATGCATGACTACAAAAATGTAAACTGTACCTTAATTCATTCTAATCTGTTTGCTCTGACTGGGAAAATGATTCCCTTTATATTGAATAAACTAAACTAATATTTGAAGACTGCATTTCTTTACATCTAGTTCACATCAAGAAACAACTACTCCCTACTACGAAATCTTCTTCAACTTGTTTATATAAAAAAATAACTGATTCACTGCAAAGATATCTTTAATGCAGTGTATAATTGAAGATGTTATAACACATCCCCAAAGGTCCCATTAGACTGGACACACAATGTCCACAAAGCTTTGGTCTGGATTCAGGTCAGAGGAACATCATCTCCCAAGCTCTGTGTGAGAGTTAATAAAAAATACATACCACCAAAAGAGAAGGAGCCATCATCGTTCCTCTGTACTAAAAGGTTCTCGATGTGCAATGCGATTGGTGCTGGCTGGGTACCTGATGGGTTTATACGACTGTCATCCTTTGAAGAAAGAGGGGGGGGATGCTTACACTTATTTAAACCTAAGCTTCTAATGAAAATATATATATATATATATATATATATATATATATATATATATATATATATATATATATATATATATATATATATATGAAAGAAAAGGTTTTTAAAAAATGTACACAAAAAGTTTAAAAGATTAAAAAAAATCTTATTTTCGGGATGTTTTGGGCAAAGCCCTTCTTCAGCTGTTTAAAAAGAAAAAAATATCTTTTTAAACATCCTGAAAACAAAATACTTTTTAATCAATATTAAATATAGATTTACTAATAGATTTATTTGCAAATTGTGTGAATACAAAAATATAAAGTCCAGCTCCTGACACTTTTTCCAAGTGAATTATTCTTTATTTACAGGTCACGTCTTGGTAGGTTATTTTCTAGAGCTACAAAATAATCACACACACACACACACACACACACACACACCAGTAATGCTATTGGAGAGGTTAAATATTATTCTTTGTTCATGAAGCTATTTAAAAATAGCGGAGCTGTTGTATCTGTCAGATGTCTATTTTCATAACACTCTCATATGACAAATATACTCCATTATTACTAGATGTCTATTTTCATAACACTCTCATATGACAATTGTACTCTTATTACTAGATTAGGCAATTTAATTTTGGGAAACAGAAATTGCTTGTACCTCAGCATTTAACAAAAATAAATAATTTAAAAATGGATATACTGTCACCCAAACCATATGGATAGTAAAGGATGTTTATACAGTTCCACTCTCTAATAACACTAATTTCCTGCATGAATAAACAAAATATAGATAAAGTTAGTCATGGTTCATCCAAAAACGGATATCCAAAAAAATATCAAAACACCTGTGCTAGCAATATAACGAACTTGAATATGTTATGTATTTTATTTATTTATTATTACTCTTTAAAATCACTTGCGGAAATTAAAAATTATAAAAAAATGAGTAGAACTAAAAACAGAGATATATTTGTCCTACCTTCAAATTAATGCTTGTATTCGAAACCGTAACTTTCATTGGCACCACCTCTGAAACAGACTCTCCCTCTATAAACTGCCCTAGGTTCACGATGGAAGACATCAGCAAGTCAGCGCTAAAGCTGTCCAGCTCACACTGCAGGAAGCCATTATTTGCAGCCAGTGGGGAATGGGCAGCAGTGTTAGGTCCGCGTTCCATTCGCACTCTCAATTCTGGACTTGCTTTTCTGTGCTGAAGCAACGACGAGTGATCAGACCCTAAAAAGAGAGGCAAGACACAGTGCTCACAAATGAGATTTTACTGCCCATTTGGTTACCGTTGTATACTAAATACATAAATAAGTTATTTTAGGTCTCATGTGAAATAAATTACATTTAAGCATTAGGAGAAATAAATTACAATTTTTAGGAATAACAAATGTAACTTGATTAATTTCATGTTTCCAACTCCCCTCTTGGTGATAATTGTTTTGTTAGCATTTAAACACAAAGTATCTAATTAAATAAAGACTCAAAGAATCTTGGTAACCTAGCCAAGTTATTTTAGGGAGATGTTATATCTATTTAAATAAAAAATAAACTGCTCTCATTCTATCATAAAAATAACAACTTTTTTGCTTTAAATATAGCATTGCTTTATCTCATGCAATTTAACTGTTAAGTTGAAAGTTAAGAGAATGAAGTACAGCGATGATTAATGCAGGGGGCCATCTTTTTAATTACATTTTGTAGAATGGGATTAGACAGCACATTTACAGTTTAGCTCTGGTTTTGAGGGCAGCTAGCAAATTGACTTTACCCTACATAAAACTGCTACAAAAGCTTCTTATTTCAAACATTCTGTAGATTCTGTAGCTGCAAACTACTAGGGTGAAACAATGCTGGCAGAAGAGTGCACTTCATTGCAAACATGCAAAACTTTGCAATTTTTAATTCCCTTTTAAGATGGCTTGAAAAGAGAAAGTTTGTATTTTGGGACAAACTTTTGAAATACTGTGCAAAACTCACATTAGAAATTAGCCTTTTAAGGTAAACCCAGATTCAATTTTCTTTAAAAAAAAAAATTCTTCCATTTATTCAATACAACACAAAAATGTCAAGTATGATCCAGTATGATAGTCTACCCCACTTAAGTGTATATCCCACCAAAGTGTATTAATAATTCCAAAACTATTATCAATGCTGCATCACTAAATGTATCCAGTTTAAGTGTATTAAGTGTTTATTCCTGTTTTACTGTATAGCAGTTTTTTGATAGATTTCTATACAGCTAGCTGAGCACACGCATTGTCAACTGACGTAAATGTGCACAGGCCCGCTGTCAGGAACGTGAACGCTATCAATACAGTTCCACACCAAAATGTCTGCTGAAAAAGAAAATTAAAGACTCTTCGTTAATAGACTGCAAAGGACTATGACGTGCTAAAATTAACACACCATTTGTTTAAGGTATGTTGATAATCATTTCTGTTTAATTTTCAATTAGGCTAAAATTACATGTAAACTGAATGAATAAACTTGTCAGAATGACCATTTAAAGTAACAATTACTTCCATTTATTTCTTAAAAGTAAGAAGGGGTATTTTGTGAATGTGCATCACTGTGCATTGTTTGCTATGTACTGTACATTGAAATAAAATATGTTATGAACTGATGGTTCTGGTTTCTTATTCAAGTAAAATAATTAATTGTTGGCCTGAATTAAGTGAAGTCTCAAAGAAAACAGTAAACTTAGGACTGTGCCATAATGCATTTTGTTACCGGTACAGCAATATTTTATAAGAGGAACTGGGATGGCAGATCACCAACCCACTTAAGTGTACACTCAGTTTAAAGGAATATTCACGATAAATAGGTTACACACAAAGGGACAAACTATTAAACTATGTGAAGTATGTAAAGGCTGAGACACCAGAACTATACCAGTATTGGCTCATCCTCTACCCCCTACCTGCTCAGTAGTTTTTTGTAGCTATGAACATTTATTTATTTTTGGCCAAAAAAGAAACTTTAGCCAATACCATATATCAGGGATGGCCAAACTTCCTGACCCTAGGAGCCGCATATAAACGTTTTCATACCTTCTCTAGTCTAGCACCAACACTCCTATTTTATAAAAAGATTCATTCATCTGAATAAGGATGTTTGCCACAAGCGCCATTCCATGCCATACAAAACTCACAGTCATTACATCAGCTCGCCTTGTAGCGTGCAAGCGATTTGCTGCAGATGAGACAGGTTTACCACCGTTTTCAGCAAAAGCAAACTTCCTCCGATTCTGACATGAAGCCTCGGTTTTCATTCTCATACTTCCGTTTGTTACTCCTGGATGGTTTGCTCAATGCCATTGTCTCCACGAAACCAACTAGCACTTTATTCAAAATTATAAAACTGACTTTCAACTGCACAACAGGTGTTCTGAAAATCTCTGTTACCTAGAAATCTGAGCTACTTGCACAAACTACGCATGCGCAACGATTTTTTTTTTTTTTGTGATACGTCTGCAAAAAAAGTCATGTTTGTTTGGTTTTATGTCGTATTAACCAAAACATTGAGGTGAAACGCTATTTTTCAGATTGGTCTATTAATCTGTGCTACCGAAAAGCCCATTTTGAGGGGGAGGCACAGATTTTCAGAACACCAGCTTTCACTCCAGGTGATCGAAATACGCATGCACCAGCGGGCAGTGTCAAAGGTCCTTAGTGAAGAAATGCCCTTGCAGTGAAAATGCAGACTCAAACAAAGAAGAGAGAAAAGGAGAAAGAAGAATATAGACATGAATGAAACTGAGAACAAAATAACACTCATTATTTTTACGTTATCTCTTTTCTTCATTATTCTTTCTTCAGTTCATTCGAGCCACAAAGTGTACGTCACCCAGCATTTCACCGGAAGCCACACTGAACTGCCCGGGATCCGTGGTTTGGCCACCTCTGCCACATATAAATGTGTGTGTTTTTATATAAGATCAAAATGTTAGTGTGGCAATATAAGAATAAAAGAACAAAATCCCTGACTAAAGCAGCACTGTGTAAGGTTCTGTGATGCTGTTCGTTGTCTTCCAGCGTGGTGCTCTGCAGAGATGTTCTTACCCATGCTGCGGTTGCCGAGATACTGTCTAACACTGACATTTCCCAGTTGGTTTGGAATCACTCTGTTGATCTGGAGGCAAACAGCTGCATTGTCACCCTTGATGTCGATTCCACAGTTGGCCCCAAATATTTTAAAAACCACCACAGACATCTTTAAAAAGAGGAAACTGGTGTAAATACAGTCATAATCAATGCTCATTCTCTTCTGAACAGTATACTAGCAGTAACAAACTGGGTTTACACTAATTAATTCCACATTACTTTCTCCTGCTGAATTATACATAGGGGTTGATTTCAATGACCTAAGCAGTGGGAAATCTTGAACTATATATTAATCCAACTGGGGTTTCCCCACAGGGGTTATTTATGGACCACTTATTAACATTACTAAATACAATAAATAGATACAGTGAAATGCAGTAAATGAAAAAATAAAAATCAGGTTTATGAATGTTAAGATAAAACCCACAAAGTTTTACATCTATTGTTAACCAATAAAGATAAGCACCTTTAAAATTGACACTTGCATACAAGCACAAGAACTTTATTTTAGACAGATCATCTTACCAAATCTTTAATGTTTTCTTCTATACTTTGAGAAGCAGCACTGATTGCATCTGGTGACATTCCACTCTCGTTTCCCAGTGCCTCATTTGCACTTTCAGCTGGGCTCTGGTCACTCATGACGTTTTTGAAACCAGACATTGAAATATCTTCTGATATTGCATCTGTAATAAAGCAGCTCTGTTGCAACACATATTAGGGGAAACCTGACAAATCTATATTTTTATTTTAACATGTTGCCAAAAGGGTTAAATAAATACTAGTTAGGCACCTTAATATCAAAACAGCAAATTAACTACTAAACAAGTAATTCGAGCAAGCACATTTTCAACACCAAACAGACATGAGAAAGATATGCATAAATGAATGTACTTTCTGCTCTGTGCAGGATGCAATATAACTATAAATACATCCTTTCTGATCCAGAGTGTGGTGCTACTCATTTTGGAAATGAGACACTAGGCTGCTTTGATCCAATAGGTAAAAATACATCTACATGTTCTAGCTAACATAGGTCCTGATACCATGCAATAGACCTGATAACTCTCCAGCTGAATGCATAACATGGCATAATACAGCAAGGGAATCTGACTGTTTTGCAAAATACATTGTTCACCATGGCTTACACAAAACATTGCAACAAGCAACTGATGCATATCCATGAAGCTGCCAGTGACTTATCCTAACATGGTGTTAATGTTCTGCCTTCTTTACAGTTGAATGTAACTGATGAGACTACATAATGGTCTGGTTCTCTGTTGCCATAAATGTGGTATAGTGTATCTGGATGAAAAACAGATAAGCCTTTGACAAACTACCCAGCTAAAATCTCTTTGAAATGGGTGTCTGCTCAATTTGATGAACATAAACTAATGGCAATAATGTAATTATAGCAATTTATATAGACGATCTTGACTTGATAGACTCTTGTTCAAAGATGCTCACATATCTGTCCCCTGCTGTGACACTATAAATACTGACATCTAGTGGTAACTCCAAGAGATCACATAACAGCTTTATTACAAAACTATGAGGACCAATCATTTTGAATGATCAATTTTAACTGATGTTGATTGTAAATTAAACCATAAATAATAATAAATTATGCAACATGCAGAACACTATTGTTCAGGTACCTTTGTCAGTGAGAATAAAGCTGTCGCTCCCATCACTTTCCAACATGTGCTCCTCTAGCAAGTTACTGTCAATGGAGATGTTGTCAAGTGAATGCAAAGATGGACTTCTCTTCACATTCTTGTAAGACACAGAGAAACTTGACTGTGAGCGTTCCTTTATAAGTTTTCCACTGAAAAAAGAGAAGAACAAAACCCATATCAAAGAATTCCTTTAAATACTGTACAGTTAATAAACAGTAACTTTCTTTACAATCTCCAAAACTTCTTATTTCTTCATAGCTATTTTTTGTTTTGAAATAACTTCATTCTCTAAGTACAATCACAAAATGCTGATTTTTAACCAACTTTTTATAACCAAATGTTTCTGTATGGAAAAAATGACTGAACATTTGACAGCTGAACTTACTAATAGAAAAACACATAATATTTCTTCAGATAAAAGGGGCAACAGAGGTAATTCAATAGTTGCTTTCTGGAAATACTCTCGGAGACAACAGGCAGAAAGTTGTAGGAATCTCAGGAATCCAGGTCATGGAATTCGTGATCTTTAGCCTGCTTTGTCACAGTCACTACTGGATGATCAGCTGAAGGTTTGATTGGTTAAACAGTGAAAAGGCGCAATTTGTTCTCACAAATTGCTCTAATATTTGTTTTGGTAATATGGGAATTCATGAGTTGCTCAGCTGCAGACTCCGACCCTAACGTATGAATGATTATGGCTCGATAGCTCCAAAAAACAATAAGGTTTCAGAAGGATCACTTGTTATGTAAAGTGCAAATATCACTTGTGTCTAAGGAGTGTGTTTTAGGTGTAGCCATTTTAAAATGCAGAGGGATTAAAATGTGTCATACAGGAGTTGCACTCAATGCATTAGCAGGGGCGAAGAAACAGTGTTCACAGCTCAGCGTCTTCTAGAACGAACATTGTTAATTTATAAAGCTAAATGTAACCCACGGTTTGCAATATATAATACACTGAATTAATGATATATTTCAGAGAGAGAGAGAGAGAGAGAGAGAGAGAGAATAAATGTATTTTACCAGACATTTACATTTTGACATAACAGTATAGTTAGTGTGAGATCCCAACTACATAAAGCATGCTCATTCCTCACATGCACACATAAAGGTTTGTTCTCCTGGGGGGGTTAAGTTAATGGGTGCTCTCAAAGGGGAGGGAGAACACAGGGAATTCACTGTAAACTTCTAGCAGGGATCAAACGGCTTGCCAAAAAGAAGAGAAAGAACTTGCACATGAGTAGTTGTAGGGGGGCCTGAAACTATACTAGTCAAATGCAGACCTATTTTACAGTTAAATCACTCTTAATTAAACAACCCTGCTACTGACGATTTTCTGACACTTGACAATTCTTTGCATACCTCGATATTGACTGAGACATCCTTGTCACATGAGGTTTCTCTTTGCCACCATTCAAGTCTCGAGATAGTAAGTCTGCCTTTGGTTTTGAGGCACGCTGATCACTTAAAGGGTCTCCTCCCCCATTTCTCCTGCTATTTAAGGTACTTGAAAACTCATTTTGAGTAACTTCTTTACAATATTCAAAGCTTCCTAGCCCTTCACCATTATTTTCACTTACAGCCAGGTGGTCTGTAGCTGACAGATTGCACAGCAATTCTGAAGAGTCACAGTCTGCTGAACCTGTTCTCTCAACAACAGTTCCAGTGCAGTTTTCTCTCTCAAAGGAACTTTTGAATGAACTAGCTGCGGAAGGTTGAAGTGGCATTGATTTATGCATAGTCAATTCCCCAAATGGCTTGCAGAGCAAATCATCGACCGAAGAGACATCATCAAGGTGTGCAACTGTAGCATCTTCAATACAGTCAGATGTTCTGCAGACATTCTCATTTAACAGTTCACTCCCTTGTTCCAGGTGTCCTCTGCTCTCAGAAGGAGAAATATCTGAATCTATCTGGCTTACAACATAAGAGACTGGTGATTTAGTCCTTGTGTCTGTCTGGGGAATTGGGTGTAGTAAGAGGGCAACTTCAGCACTTTTAAGCAAAAGTCCAACACAAATGTTAGTCTGCTCTGAATGTTTCCCAGTTACCTCCTCCATGTCCTTTTGTATATTTTGCTGAAGTATTCTGATTGAATTCTGGAGGCACATCAAGAATATATACTGATAGTGATTGACTTGCATACTTAAATGTTTCTGAACGTGGACCAGAATTTGGATGTCAGGGTTTAAGGAAGAGCTGGGAGGAGAGGGAGAAGACACTGGAATGCTATCCAGTGAGGCAGGCTTCTTAATCCCGTTGGTTATAGATTCACAGTCTGTGCTATAATAATCCTTCAGAAGTTTCTTGCGGTGCATTCGGTCACTGAGTTCTGCCGATTCACTTTTTGGAATGTTAAAAGCTGGTGCTTTACAAGTCTGAAACCGCTGCTGGGACTGTGTATATTTGGCTGGCTGGCAGAACCAGATAGAGAAAGGAAATGAATCAACAAAGGGGACCGGTCTACCTTTTCCACTTTTCATTCCTTCATAGTCTATCCAAAACTGAGAAAAATGTACAGCCCATACATCTGTAGCAGCTGAGACTTTTAGTGCATTTGTGCTCAAAATAGGGGTGACAAATCCTTTATAAATATCATGCATCTTTGTATCCTGCTCATGAGCATGTCTCTGAAATATCGGGTGCAGAAGATTAAAACTATCCTCTGATTTGGGAAAATCTGTAAATGTCTTACTAAAGAATTCAAACTCTTTAAAATCTTGAAGCACAGCCTCTAAATCAGAACGGGTACATTTTGCAGAATGTCTCGTATTGGTGGCAATCATTTCTGATGTCTGAATGGAAATTGATTGTGGGAGGTCTTGATGTCTTTCCAGCTCCTTCTGAGTAGGAACAATGAGCTACAAAGTAAGCAGATGAAATGTTATTTGACTGGTGCTAACCCTTCTGTTCAACAGTATTTTTGTAAAGATTTAATTATCAAAATGTTAACAAGCATGCAGCTGAAAAAAGTAAACAAGTAATATTTTAATTTGCATTTTGCACCTCATCTTATTCTAAACTGCAGGGGTAATAAACCTAATTCACATTTTTTGAAATATCTGAAGAACTGTGAAAGCACATCTGTTGTCTGAATTAAAATTACTTTGTGAAAACAACTAAAATTTCCTAGAAGCTCACACTAAATATCACCTAAAGACATACTGTAATCTTTTAGTCTACAGTGAAATGGAAAAAAAAATGTACTCTCAAACAATGCTGCATACCTTTAACATAAGTCCATCCACCCTGATGTCAACATGCTCATCTGTCTTTGCACTGTCATCCAGTTTGTAAAGAGCCATGAACTGCTCCAAACTCTGCCTCAGGTCCAACACAAACTGGTTGAGCCACACCATGCTTCTGGCATCCAGGACTAACTGAAGTGCATTGAGCTGCACATACAGATTAGGGCAGGGAACTGGAGTCAGAGGGAGGAAAATATTATATACAGTAAATATTTACTAAGTCAGAAAATGCTATGGCATTCTTTTATAGTTTTTAAATTGAGAGAAAAGACCAAATGCTCTCTGACAAGTTACTTACTTGGGTAATCCTTTCCATCTGGAAAATAGTACTCAGTAAATTCAATATGAGTAGCTGGCATTTCTTGTGGCAGGTAGAGTGCTTTCTTATTGCAGGAGATCATGGTTTTGGGGGATGATCGACATTGATCTGCTGTGGAAACCTACAATGCATTATAAATAAATAAATAAAAAACAGAAACAAATAAAAAGGTAGATGGCCTCATAGGGGAAGGGCATATCAGTGAACATAACCCTAAATTAAGACTCTAATCTATTGCAACAGCCACAGCACTCATGAACAATTTACTGGTAGCATGCCTTTAAATCTTGCAGATTCCTAAACAGAATAAACAGCATAACCCCAAAAGCAAATCCTTTCTGTACATATATATATATATAAAAAAAAAAAAAAAAAAAAAAACAGTCAGGGCTTCAGACAACAGGGATAATTGTTAATGCTAGATATGAGGTCATGGCTTGCATTGTCATCTCTAATTTAGCTGTGTATTTCTGGGGAGAATCAGAGAGATTTTCTCCATTAAAGTATGGGCAGAGATGTACGTTTTAAACAGTCAATTGTGGGTATTCCATAATTCAGAAAGATCAATCAAATATATGTTTGCACTCTCACCTACAGCAACATGGGCAAATTATACATCGAGCATTAGTTCCCTAATTAATTTTGAGCAGTACCTGGTAAAAATTGAAGTCTGTCACTCTGACCACAATAGAACTGGACATCAAGTGTGTTTTTGGCTGCTTGCTGGAAGCAGTGAAACTACTGGTTGAAGATGTGGATATTTTCCCTGAAAAAAAGAAAGATTAATTTGTTTAATTAAAGAAAAAAAAAAAAAAAAAAAAAAACATTTAACAAAGCTATAAAATTAGCAAGAAGCAACTTTTGGTAGATGAAGTTAGTAAATAACACTAACGCTGCTGTATATATTCTGCTTACTTGGAAACCACCCATGCTTAATCAGCTCTCATTACTCTGCTTCAAATGGCATTGGACATTATGGGACAACATTGGTATGGGACAATAATGTTGTATACTGGGTGGTAGTAATTACACAAGGAAAAATTTTGTATTTCTTAATATTTACAACTCATACAAGTATCTTTCAATCTAAATGTGTCAATCTCACTTGTAGAAGCTTGCTGAGGAGCGCCTTGTGGAGGGGATGATGGAGGAGCTGCAGTGGTATTTCTGTGGTCTTTTACTGCGTGCTTCAGCATGTCCACAAGAGCCTTAAATTCAACTAGGATGTTCTTTGCCCAGCCTTCCCGCGATTTAGTCGCCTCGCTGAAGTGCATCCAGTGCTGGCAGGTCTCGCCTAAAGAATTGTATCACATCTGCAGTTTGTATACAACATTCTTTGGGATAGAGATTGACATGTAATCCATTACAGGGATTACATTGGACATACCCTACACAGCTTTTAAAGTGAACTAGCTATTGGGTTGGCCTGGCGGATCAGCTGTCCTATGTCCTTATTTGTTCCAGGAAACTTCATTTTTTATTTGTGAAATTTACTTTGTTTAGGAAGATTTAAAATTATTATTATTATTTTTTTTTTTTCACAGCCCCAATTAGGACTACCCTTGGGCCACCTTACAGATTAAATAATGGGGTTCCAAAAAATATAGCGTTATACGTCCCCAATGTGTTGCTACAACTGTTTAAATCATGCACCTGTAATCTTTTCATTGTTGACTTTTTACACCTATAAGACCTTTAAAGTCTGTATCAAAGCTCTTTTCAAAATGTTCGGTCTAGTGCAAAACACACTGCAGTTTGAGATCTGTTCTCTAAATCACTGCAGGAAGAGCGATTTAAAAAAAAAAAAAAAAAAGTGCTCTGGCTTTTCTGTTCCATACCACATCTTGGATTGTTATTGCTGTGTTACTTGTTTGACAATGTAGGCAATAATCCTTACTCTATCGGTGCACTAGAGCAGATACTTTGAAAAGGGCTTTGAAACCAACTTTAAAGTTATCCGTTGTCAGGATGTTAAAGTGCAATAGTGTAAACTGAGGACAGAAATACATATCAATACCTGCTCTGTGAAATGGGTAGTAGTCCACTGTAATCTCATTGAAAGACAGCTGCATTGCCCCCCCCGTGATCTGTTTGTTTACTCCTGTAAGGAAATCACACATTAAGCAGCTAAACACAATTCATGCACACAACTCTGAACTTTAAAAATGGAATTGTTTATATATGTATGCATAATGAGGGACTAAACTGATCCATGTGCAAAATCCAGACTAAGTACCGGAATGCACAATGGTAAATCCCACTTCTCCTATTTTATTAAATAATTTGCACATGACATCTTCCTTAAATACACATTTTGAGGGGGGGCTCCCAAGTGGCACGCCCAGTAAAGGCACTCTGTGTGGAGTGCAGGATGCGCCCTATAGCCTGGAGGTCGCCGGTTCGGGTACAGGCTATTCCTCTGCCAGCCACGGACAGGAGTTCCTAGGGGGCGGCGCACAATTATCCGAGCATCACCCGGGGTGGGGGCCGGGCGCCTGCCTGCAACCAACCCAGAGCTGCGTGGTCCTCCGATGCTGTAGCTCTGAGGTGGCTGCATGGTGGGCCTGCAAAGTGAAAAGAAGCGGACTGCTGACGATGCACGTTTCGGAGGACGTGTGTGTTCATCTTCATCTTTCCCAAGTCAGCACGGGGGTAGTAGCAGTGAGGCAGGCTTAAAACTGGGCATTTCAAATTGGGGAGAAAATGGGGTAAAAAAAACAACTGATGATTCCAACTGTGTACATAAAGCAGACTGTAATAATTATAACTATATACAACTATATATAACTAGTAAAGTTAGTGCACAGCTTAAATACCTGGCTCCCCTTGTGTTTGTTTTCCTTAAACAGTGTATGGTACTTTAAAGCAGGGGTTTTCAACCAGGGGTTATAAAAATGAAAAGGAAATAATGATCTTGAATATATATATATTATATATATTTTTTTAATATTATATATTATCTCTAAAACCACAGTGCATGTATATTTCATTTTGTTTAGCAGCTGAAATGCTGAAAGAACAATTATGCTGAGATGGGAAATAAATGGTAAAGTGACATTTACAGTGCACACTATTTTGGATTATTTATAACTCTTCAGAATAGAAAGAGAATATGTGCGCCTTGAAGAGAATCTCAAATATTGTCTTTTGATCCTGTGCATCCAAAGACCTGTAATTAAGTTAAGAATTAGGCCTACTGTCTAGTATTCTGTTCTACACCAGCAGTTTGTCAGTCCCAAACTGTTGTGACAAATTATATATCAAATAAATGGGAAAAAACAAAATGTGTTAATCCGATTCTACTGCCTTTTACTGCAACTGTGGTATCAGTCAGCACAGCAAAAATGTTAATGGGTTACTCGAGGTGAAACCTTCAGACAGAAGGGTAGAGTTCTAAAAAAAAAAAAAAAGGTTGAAAGCAACTGCTTAAAGTGTTCAAAAACCATGATTCCGCAGGGAAAAGATCTTTATAAAACCATCAGACGCCTTGTAAGTAACTGCAACACCCACACTGTCGATGCATATTTTACTGTTAACCTACTTAGGAGAAAGTTTTTTTAATAAATGGAGGATTCTGAACAAAATCAAAAAGAAGAATCCTGCCACGAGTCAAGATGCCATTGCTGGATATGCAAACTACATTTACGGCAATGAATACTGCACTTTAACTTACATTTCTAGTGCTTAGGTGTTGCCGATATACAGTAACATAGCTGAACTGTTGCAATAGTTTTTAAACAAAGTGATGCAAGAAAGAAAGATAACATTGTTTTAAATATTCAGCTGGTTGCTTCATCAGATCTTGGTGCTTCCTCCTTGACAAGCAGATTACATTTTCTTGAACACACAATGCAAGTTAGCTGTACACACTGATGGGTGAAAAATGCAAAATCCAGCACAAAGAATTTCAACTGTGAGCCGCACACTACCTCTGTCCTTGGCATGAATGTCATCACAAATGTGCAAGTCAAGGTGGGTGATTTGTAAGTGGTGGGAGGTTTCCAGCACATCGTAGGAGTTGAAGAGCTTGGCAATGGTGTCATTGTGATCAGCTGCCGCGGCAGACTGCGGAGTCCTCACTTGCTGGGAGCTCAGGCCTGGAGCTGCACTCTGCAAAGGACACGCAATATTAAATCTTCTTAGAAAAAATAAACCCAAAAAGACAGACTGTCAAATAATTATGAAAACAATATTTGGCAATAAAGTGCTCCCTTGATGTAAGGTTCTCGGTTATAACGCACCTCAGATATAACACTCCTACAGCATGTCCCCCAATTCCCTATATAGTGATTCATGCAACATTTCTCCAGTAAATACAGCACCGGTGTTCAAACTATAAACAACTTCTCTGTCTAACTTCCGATTCTGTCTCTCCCTTTTGATACAGTATCTGAACTGAAGAAAAGCTGCACTGGCACTTTATAACACAAACATCTTATTCAGCACTCGTTTTATAACTAAATAAAAATTAGGCTTTTTATGCGATTATCTTTCCTAATGTATTTACTTTTTTGCTGTGAGAGGAGCTGCAGCTTTTTCTCTGGGAAACAAGATGCTTCAGCCCCGCTCTGGCAACCGAACCTTCCTCTCCGGACATACTCTCCTCCTCGCACTTGGTTTGCTCGTTGCTTTGAACTGAACTCACAACCGCTGTTTAGCCAGGCTATTTATGTTTTAAAAACTGCTAATTAAAATGATCCATGAGTGGGAATGTTACCTTTTTTTTTTGTGTAAAAAATATAGCGTTTATTACATGGTGCTTTATACATGGTTAAGTTAATTCACGGAAAGTTACATTTTTGCTTCACAATATGTGCATTCTAGAGAGCGAGTTATTTTATTTAGTATTTTGGTCAGATGTGTGGTGTTGTGTCCCGTGGCACCCCCCACCCCCTCCCCTGTTTATAACGCTCTTCGGTTACAACGCTCATATTGTGTGTCCTCTGTGACCACATTATAGCGAGGGAGCACTGTATATGGTTTTGAAGATTAAGAGTATTTTATTTTTTAATCTAGACACAAAGTTGATTCCCACAAATGACAAAAAAAAATTAAATAAAAATATATATTGTAGGAGATGACATTCTACCTAAAGTAATAATTATGCATTTGATTATAAGATTCTTCTCTGTTAGTTTTATTTTCATATTTTGATACAGCTTAAAAAAAGCATGTGTAACTAGCTAAGCAAGACATTTGCAATCTCTCTTATCTTGGCATCTGGGCAGAGCGCCAAAGTTAGCTGGTGTCTAATCCAGATGTGTAGAAGAGTGGAGACGCAATGCGAAAACAGAACACCACAAAACAAAGGACTAGTTTGAAACAGTTTCTAACAGATTAGGTTAAGGTAGTCTGTAAAATGCGACGCACTATCGAATGTTATAGATTTGGGCGAGTTTCCCCCCCTTACCAGGAGGTGTGTTGATGGTGTGTGATAGCAGGGTGGATCCATAGTGATTGGGAGAGAGTATACAAAATGGGGTGGAAATGCTAATATATTCATAATATTTAATGTAATGTTTGTTTGAATTGTCAGTCAATTCTTTGACTCCACAAACGAGAAAGACTTCGACTTAAAACGTATTACGTTTATTTTAGTATTACCGGTACTACACATTCTACCATTAAGAGTTACAGTTATGCCTGTAACTACCTACTTTATCATAATAAAAATTCTAGCAGACAAAAACAAACATGGTACTATGCACTAAATCTTTCAGTAAAATAAACAGGAATACATTCCTACAGTCACAGGATACCAAGTATAATTTCCAACCTTATAAGATCTAAAATAAAGAGTGCGTCTGGAATATGGCTGGCAGGCCATGAGATCAATCTATTTGTACAGACCAATGCACCAGCCAGCAAGAGCAGTAAGACATACATTTGAGAGAGAGAGAGAGAGATATTGCACATTTGGATTGCAGGTAACAACTAGAGTAACAACTGAGATCATTTGTAATATTGGGGGGCAATGCCATTTGATCCATTCTCTTGTTTGGAAATCTGCAGGAAAGAGTGAGGGGAGTCATATATGCATGATAACACAATTAGTAGATCTGTAGTAGAGTCTAAGTGGTTTCTAGACATGATAATCAAGAGAGCAGGGATTTCATTTAACCATTTAGCTCTGGTAAACAGTCTACCTGTTTGAGGTCTGACTGGCATGAAGTGATTGTCGGCTTGTGTATCAGGACAAATATCCACTGAAAGTATACAGTATTATACCTTTCTAAACAGCTGAAAATCTGATGATTATTAAGAGAATAACGTTTTCACTCCATGATGAAATATACCCTACGATTACCTAGTTTGAATGCAAGAAATAAGATTTAAAATGTACTCATTAATTTTTCTTCAGAAATGTCTCTAAGTGTAATATAGTGATCTCCTACATAAAAACTGTAAAAGTTATCAGTGGTAGACACAACTCTCAGGAATTCAGAAGCATTTAAACTAGAAAGGAAGGGGGGAGAAATCAATAAAAAAAACAGATGGGAGGCTGCATCAAAACAAGAACAACAACTCAGGTAATACAACCATTAAATGTATTAATCTAAATGCTAGAAGTATCAGAAACAAAGTTCTAGAACTTGAAGCTACTGCACTAACAGGTAACTATGATGTGACAGGTGTTACTGAAACTTGGTTGTCTGAGAGTGATGGGGACGAATATAATATTTGTGGGTATACACTGTATAGGAAAGACAGGCAGGACAGAAGAGGAGGAGGGGTAGCGCTATACATAAGAAACAGTCTTGAAGCCCAGGTGTTAAACCTGGACAATGAAAATAAAACCGAATCAATACGGGTCAGAATATTGTGTGCATCTTGAATATTGTGTGCAGTTCTGGTCACCTTGCTATAAAAAAGTTATTGCTGCTCTAGAAAGAGTGCAAAGAAGAGCGACCAGAATTATTCCGGGCTTAAAAGGCATGTCATATGCAGACAGGCTAAAAGAATTGAATCTGTTCAGTCTTGAACAAAGAAGACTACGCCGAGACCTAATTCAAGCATTCAAAATTCTAAAAGGTATTGACAGTGTCGACCCAAGGGACTTTTTCAGCCTGAAAAAAGAAACAAGGACCAGGGGTCACAAATGGAGATTAGACAAAGGGGCATTCAGAACAGAAAATAGGAGGCACTTTTTTACACAGAGAACTGTGGGAATCTGGAATCAACTCCCCAGTAATGTTGTTGAAGCTGACACTCTGGGATCCTTCAAGAAGCTGCTTGATGAGATTTTGGGATCAATAAGCTACTAACAACCAAACGAGCAAGATGGGCCGAATGGCCTCCTCTCGTTTGTAAACTTTATGTTCTTATGAATTAGGATCAGACGTAAATACCACGTCGGGTTTTCATTTTCTTGACCACGTTATGACTCCTGTTGTAAAAACAGTTAACTCAATTAAAGCGAAAGCCCTACAACACCATCAGTTTCAAACACTACTTGAAGTTTCCGCAGAGTACAGCGATCTGTTGCTTATCTCATGTCAGAAATTACAACTTTTTTTGAAGTCAAGAAAAAAAAGTTGTGCACAGTTAACTGACAGTGTGTTAGCTGTTTGACTTGGTGTTTCTAACTGATGTCACAGGTAAATGAAACAGCCTGAACTGAGAACTGCAATGGAAAAAAAAAACAATAAAAACACACCACAACTGCAGACATCAGGATAGTGCTGCAAAGGCTTTCAAATCAAAAGCTGGATTATTGGGTGCAACAGCTGCAGAAGAAAAAACATCCAGCATTTTCCGGTTGTGCAACAAGCGTTTGAAGGGAATGAAGCCACTGCAGAACCCTGGCCAGACTTGGGCAAGAATTTACTGACATGTTTCATGATATTCAGCAGATGGAACCTTGTATAATGTTTACTTCTAATCCCTTTATGCATGCAAGTGACATTTCTGAACAAGTGGGGTCATTGTTTAAACTGGATTGTGTTGAACGCAAAATGGAGATTCTTAATCTTCAAAACGATATTCAGTTGATATTCATGATATTCATATAGATTTTAACTACTGGCCCCTTGGGCCACTGAGCTTGTGTTTTTTACTGGCCCGGATCAATTTCTTCTGGCCCAAAATATATTAGTCCATGTCTCTCAGGGAAGCCTTCAGCCATTTAACATGCACACATTTGTGTGCTGATCAGAAAATGAAAATACTATACAGGATTTAAAATTGCATGTGTATAAATGATACTATTTTTTTTCACAAGCAAACCCATAACCGAGCTGTTACCATATGGTCACAGCAATGCTAAAATTAGGGATGGGTCAGTGTAGTCGGATACACGATTACAGGAAAATTAAAAAATATATATTTGAATAGCATATTACATGTTTGATTAACACAAAAATGTATGAATTGAAATAAAATAACTCTGGACTGCAGTTACAGTACACTGTACAACCAGATACGCTCCTCGTTTTGAATTACTTAAGGCTATTGAACAAACAAAAGTAACTTCACTTAGATTCATCTGAGGTCAGTACTTAATGGCTAGTTGTAATTGGTAGAAATGTTATGCTGTTGTAATGTTGGAATGTATTTTCTATTGTTTTGGCCAGGTTACAATAGTTGCACTATTCAGATTATTTTATAAATGTTACTGTTTGTTAGAATTAAACAGATGTAGAATATTTAGGTTGTTATATGATAGGCGTTACTTTGTTCTGAATACAGCAAAAAAAAAAAAAAAAAAAAAAAAAAGAAGATTTCCAATAAATTTGATGCAAAAACGAAATATGCTACTGTTGCTTTAATTGAAAGAGATACGTGCGGTGACGTTGCTACTCACTGTGATCGGTATTTTCCTTCCGTTGGACAAAGGAAAAACCTGTGCCGAAACTTGTTTCTTATTGAACAAAGAAATATCGTCTTATACATTGTTTGTACACTGTTAACCTGGCTAAACTTTATTAGCTTACATAATATGGCACATGTGAACAAACGTGTATTAGCCTTTGTTCCTGGGAGTAAATCGGAAAATAAGGACCCTCGAGTTCGTCCTGATCTCATACGCCAAATTAACTTATGCATTCTACAAACAGGTAAACTACGTGAAATTGTCCTTGATAAACTTTAAAGGGTAAGGATTAGGATATTGATTTGAGAATATTTGTTATAAGTAATATGTTTATTTGAAGGAGTTGTCGCAACAGTTGTACATCTGCTCCCAAGCCAGCGCTAATCTTGCTGAGTGATACCAACGAGTCCTGGAAAGACTCTGAAGTCACAGCAGACAAACACCGGCTATGTTGCGAACTATTACCGCGAGACTGGATATGGTGTAAACGAAATGTTGAATTAACAAATAAAACTGCTGTTTTATCTGCAAGCCTGGGAAACAAAGCAGAACATTAGGTTTTATTTCAACTGTCATAATGAAGCCAGATAAAGTCTCCACTAAATGTTCGTCTTCATTTTTTTCTTTATGACTTTCTTTATGAATATGGATTTCAGCACTTTCCTTTTTATTGTTTGCTTAGTTGTAGAAAACCTGATTTGTAAAGTCTGTCCATGTAACAGGAGTGATTCTTGCCAACACACCACTTTTGTAAGTAGTCTCAGATTCTGACGGAACAAACATGACGTGAAGTGGGAAAAGTCGGATTAGTTCAATTACATTATTATTGGAGGGGGTGAGGGATTGGTTTGTAATTAGTTTTTGCAGCTTTTTGGCAGACTGGTCCATTTTCCTTGATTCATGAAACGGAAGCCATGTGCACTATACTTATACTTAGTTAGTTAAATGTAACCGGCCCAATCAGACCTGTCATGCTTCACAACTACAGGCCAAAATGCGACCTCTACCAGCCCCGTGACGCCGGGCCACTGTTAATGTCGAACCCTGAAAATATCCAGTGTCTGACTTCTGGACTTCAGTGGCTTTAAATGAGAATATAAACAATGAATACAATGTGTGTTGCACTGAGAGTTTAAATTAATCTGAAGAGTTGCCAAGGCAGCTGTCTAGTCAATAAAACCTAATGTATTCAGGATGTCCCAAACAACAAGGAGAGACTACTCTTAAATTATTTCCCATTATCACACTGGTCAATTAGCAGAAAGTGGGATCAGACAGTTTCAGTACAAACAAGAAACCTGTGTGCTGACAATTTCACTCTGACGGTAAGGGCCAAAGTTAGTCAGATTTATATTGGGCAGGGCTGGCCTAAATCAGGCCTGATTGTTAACCAAACTATTCAAACAGCTGACCCTAATTATCCCTTTAATTGGGTTGAGTTAACTAGGGGACCAATAACTTTTTCACACCTGAAGATTGCATGTTTGATTACCTTGCACACCAAACAAATGAAAGAAGCACCAAACTTTGATGTCATTTTTTCTCTCAGACTCCCTCAATATACTACTACAACCCACAAAAGATCTGACCAATTTCAATGTGAAAAATGTGCAAAAATGCAGAAAATCAGACAGGGGGCGAATACTTTTTCACGGCACTGTACATCATTTAACTTAAAGCAATTGTAAATATATTCCTGGCTCTTGTTTTTTAAAAAACTGACAAAGTCCTAATTTAGCCGGGAGATATACAACATATCCATTGTACATATTGTACACCAGCAAGCATTGGAAAAAAAAAAAAAAAAACTTTTAAAGTTGGTTAGAAATTCTAAATGTTATTTGATTTTTAGGTTATCCTGGTCACACAACGTCCTTTTCTGTACTCACTCACGACCAAGGGTAGGCTCTTCTTGTTGTTTCCATTGCAGGAATTTGTTCCAACCAGGCTGTTAATTATTTATTTGACCCCGCTGACGACCAATTCAATAATTAACGACCTGGATGTTATCAAAGTGATGCAATGATCTGGAAGAGCCAAGGCCTAGACAGTTGATTACTTTATACTGTGTGTGTGTGTGTGTGTGTGTGTGTGTGTGTGTGTGTGTGTGTGTGTGTGTCTATATATATATATATTAGTTATTGTTTAAGCTTGCAGACAAAAAAAACAAGGTCAGCAAATTCCTTATTCAAATGATGCAGCCTGAAGCCACAAAAGTCAGAAAATATCATCCCACCATTAACTCAGCTGCATCCAGGTTAGGCTTTTAGCATAGATAGATAGTGAGATGTGATGGGCAGAGTAGTAATCAGTGATAAGGGCAGCAGTGAAAATAGCACTGGTAAGAATTAATTTAAAAAGCCTTAGCAACATCATCTTTAACAAAGAAAAGCTCATTGTTTCTAAAGAGACAAGTGTTTATGTTTCAAAGGACATCACTCTACCCCCAAGCATTTCCAATGGTTGAAAATCTGAGTTTAACATGGAAATGAAGTCAAAACCAGAACTATAGCATAATGTATTATTATATGCATAAATGTTTTATTAAAAATGCATTTGAACCGGTACCTCTGAGGATTCAGAAGCCATGCTCTTCCTTTGCTGGGCTGATTTCTCCATAGCCTCACTCAGAGATTTTGCATACTGGACCATCGCCTTTAACTGGGAATCAGTCAGGACCCACAACAGATCATCCAAAACCAGAATCAGCTTTGATGCCACCACATTGCAGTCTTTTAACTGTTAAAAGATAAGCCCAAACGTCTCCCATAATAAAATTGTCATATCATGTGAAGCTTAAAACATTTCACTTTACACAAAATATATTTTATAGTTAATATGATCATATACTCTACAGTAACGGAAATCATTTTAGAAACTACCTTATAGGTAGCGGACACTGTTTATTTACAAATGTTTCAACTCCACATGTGATATGGACAGCTGTTTACATAAAAGATGAGTAGCCAGCTGTCAGCCTTAACTACTGAAGTATGCAAGACTGATGGAGTAGAGACGTGCTGAGAATGAAAGGTGAAACTATTTGAAAGAGACGTCAAATGCCATAGTTCCACAAGGTCTCAAGTAAAAACAGATCAAATCATGAATTCAAAAAGACAACAAATTTAAGTGCTCAATGAGGCAGCTCAAAGAGCAACGTTCGAACATTTGTACAACAGTCAGTGTTGCAGGTTAACATGAAGGTGGGAAGTAGTTTCATGACGGCCACCACAGCTAAAGTGATGCATAGTGTTGGAACACTCAGTATGTGGTGGGCGGTTTGGTAAAAATTGATGAAAGATTAGTCTCCAACATCAAGCAAATGCTGATCTATCAAAAACATTAAACTTGCCTATTTCAGTAGTGGTTCAAAAAACACTAGCTGAAGAAGAAGACGCTGAAGCAGAAGAAGCAGCAGAAGCAGCAACAGAAGCACAAGCAGCAGCAGAAGAAGCAGAAGACGAAGAAGCAGCAGCTCTTAGTGTGTTCTTACCCTTCGCTTTAGTGTGACTCTGATTTTGGATTGATTTGTGATCAGTCGAACTGGAGCACTCAGGATTTCATGATCTCCACTCTGAATAGCATCCGCCTCTATCCTGATCATCTGCCAACTTATTTCTTTAAATGTCAATATCTAGAACATAAAAGGGCAATTTATTTACTAGACATGCCAGTTTACATTTGTCAATTGCTAAAGCATCACAGATGTGCTACAGCAAATAGCCCCATTTAATATCATTAAATCTCCAAGGAGATAAAACAAAATAATGCAATAACAAATCTAATAAAGTTGGACCATGTACAGATTAGGGTATGGAAAATGCAAATTTAACATGACCTTGTGCAATATGTCTGTTGAACAGGTTTAACAGCATAAAGTATCACCATATAATTGGTTTACTAACATAAACATTTAGTTTTACTATAATCTCATAGCCTGTAAATTACAGAGCATTTTTATTAGTGTATGTTTTGGTGTTGCTTTTACCTCTCCACGCTGTGGGTCATGTATTCGTGTGAATCTCAGGTCACCCGGCTGCCAGCTTGTATTCACACTATACACTTTCAGCTGGGACAGCTCAAAAGAGGCATTGAAGGCTTTTGCTTTGATTCGGATGACAATGGAATTAACAGATATAGTGATACCTTCCACCACCTTCTCAGCAAATCCATACTCACTGAGGGGGG
The DNA here is from genome assembly GCF_017654505.1 of Polyodon spathula. Lineage (NCBI taxonomy): Eukaryota > Metazoa > Chordata > Actinopteri > Acipenseriformes > Polyodontidae > Polyodon > Polyodon spathula. Next base: position 24,965,626 of record NC_054541.1, on the reverse strand, counting down.
GGGGGGGGGGGGGGAAATACAGTGCAGTCAGTTATAGTAGTAGGACAACACAGACAAAACGCAGAGAACACCTACATTAAAAATTTAATGCAACTAGTAATCTGTAAGCAAATTCAATCCAAGCATTGGGACAGAACAATTTCTATGTACCAAATCAGTAAATATACTGTATATAGCCCAAAACATATCCTATAAGAATAACTGTCAATCCTCCATTTCTTTCAGGTGTAAATATCTAAGAAAACAGGAACAAATTCAGACAACTGATGTGAACATATCCATGTAAAACAAAGAACAAACAAAAAAAACTGAAGAGATTAATGTGAATATACCACATAATACACTACAGTGCTCCCTTGCTATAACACGGATCATGGGGGACACACAATATCAGCATTATAACTGAAGAGTGTTATAAACGGGGGAGGGGGTGGGGGGGGGCGCTGTGGGACACAACACACACCTGACTAAAACATAAAATAAAATAACTCCCTCTCTAATAATCATATAGTGAAGCAAACATCTAACTTTTCCTGAATTAACCATGCATAAAAGCACCATGTAATCAAATCTACATTTTTTACAAAAAAAAAAAATTCCCACTTGTGGATCATTTTAATTAGCAGTTTTTAAACTACAAATAGCCTGGCTAAATGGCAGTCAGGAGTTAAGTGACAGACAAGTAAACCAAGTGCGATAAGGAGAGCAAGTCAGGATAGGGGAAAAGGGAATGGGGTCGCCCCATGGTTTGGCAGCCGGAGTGGGGCTAAAACGAAGCTGAAGATTCTCGTCTCCCGGAGAAAGCCGCAGATGCATTAGGAAAGAACCATATAATAGGCCTAACATTTATTTAGTTATAAACGAATGCTGAATAAGATGTTTGTGCTGTAAAGTGCCAGTTCAGATACTGTATCAAAAGGGAGAGACAGAAACGGAAGTTAGACCGAGAAGTTGTTTATAGTTTAAACACCGGTACTGCATTTACTGTAGAAATACTGCATGAATCAGTAGTATAGGGAATTGGGGGACATGCTGTACGAGTGTTATACCCAAGGTGCGTTATAACAGACAGCCTTATAGCAAGGGGACACTATATGATATTTCCTATAATGCCTGCCCTATGCAGAATTATATTACTCAGCAGAATGATATTCAAAATGTTAGTCAAAACTGTACTGTTTAAGTATTATTATATATTGTACAATTGAGAATGTTTATTTCTGTATGAATATTTTATCTCACCTTTGACCGGAGGCTGTTGCTATAGGGGATGGGCCGTTGGGTTTTCTAGGGTCCTCACAGGTACTCATTTCCATTACAACTTTATCCAGGTACTAAAAAAAAAAAAAAAAAAATGTACATTACCATCATCATTAGCATTATTATATATTTTTAAAAACACAACATTTTGACCCCCCCCCCCCATCCCAACACCTTCCTTTTTACATCAATCTCATTTTGCTTCAGCGCTTCACAGGCTGCACTCCTTCACATCCAATAACTACAATATAAGATGCGACTCTGCACGTCACTGGCTGGCAGAATATTCCAGAGAACATGCTTAGTAGTAGAAAAAAATAAATAAATCACTTCATGCAATATTAAACCAGCCACAGCAAAATCTGTTTCAGTCTTAAAGGAACTATGAAAAGTGTAGGATGAAATTGGTATAATAAATTCGGTCTCTACCAAAGGAAAATGAGCAACAGCTGCCCGTTTGCCTTGAATCATCCTGTGATGAAGAATGGATGCCACTGTCTGTTCATGTTCAGTCACTAAATACTCTACAATTATGAAAATATGAGATTATTCGGGTTTAGATATGTGGTTAAACAACTAGCTGGAAAAGCAAAGTGTATTGCCTTTAGGCATTAGTCATTGAATCACTAAATTGGACAGTGCCCTTTCTAACAGTCTCAACGTCAAGGCAATAATGCTGTTTTAAAGGCAGAATCAACAAATTGCTTAATGGCAAAAACAGAGACGGACATGAAGTCTGCCTTGATGTAGGTGGTATACTCCGCATTCAAACGGATTGATGCAAACACAGCTTATATAAAGCTGTTTTAACATAATACGGTAGTCCAAAAAGCCTTTGTTTGCTTTACAGACATATGCAGGCAACAGATTCAAATTGCTGTTTAAAAATCTTAGCTGCATCCTTTCAAATTAAATATTCAAACAGTATATCTAGTATACACTATAGGCCCTATATGTATCTATGCATAAAAAGAAACACTAATCATGTGGACAGCTATAGGGAAACAAATATAAATACAACCTACTGTATCCCACACTGAAACATTTTTCAAAAATAAAGCTGATCTAGGCCAGCACTGTTGCTGCCAAAACTGCTGGGACACAAGAGTTCACTGACACGTCCTTTGCATTTTACCTAGTCATTCATGTCCTGTTGTTGGACGGCTTAATGGAAGTGGTTTAGACTATTCCTCTGGATTAGAACAAAACAAGTCTGCCTATGTAAGTATTACCCAGAGGTCCATTTTGAAATCCCGGCTTAAAATATATTAATTAGCTACCATGTGAATTACAACAACTCAGTAGATTTTGACTAACCGAACAGTGTTCATCATTCCAGATCCCAGACTAAAATGCAGCCCATTTTGCAGTTTAGTTTAACATCAGATATTTCACACAAAGTTTGAAAATGCCTTCGGGCAAGTTATGTTAATAATTTGTAATCTTTACTATGGTTATCAAAATGTTTGCTCAACAAGCGGGTATATAAAACTAGAAATAGAGGGGTTTGAGAACAAAAACTATGCATCCATAGAGTGGGAGTGAGTAAAAATTAATATGAAAAACATGCGATTTGTACTATAGCAAGAGTTTAAAACAATCTTTTTATTGGATACCACTTCTAATGGAACCTTACTGAGAGAGAGTAAAGGCACCAACTTGTTGTCGGTATCATTAAATTGGTTCAAACAGACTGTACAAAGCACTGCTTATGAAGTATGCACTTCTCTACACCCAACACCCCTATTGAAAGGGACGAGCTTCGTACTGCCTTGTAAAAAGTAACAGTTTACTGTACAGTACCATAACAAATACCAAATGTCATGGTTTTTCATGACGTTCCCTCCAAGTGGCACTGAAATGGTTTATTTTACTGGACACTACCAACAATAGAAACCAAGAATCAAATGATATAGCAGTGTATGGCAGACATCTTATCACAGGTCAAAGTGAAAGGTACAATTAGATTTTGGCTTAGGTGTGTCCAGGTTTGTGAGACAGTATTAGCAGCTGAAGCTGTGATGGAAAATTGACAACAACATATAGGTCTAAGTCTCCTTCGCTGGATGTTTAAAAACATAATTAAAACAAGACATTGAAGTTTTACCAGAGAGATTGGATGGGTCTTCAACTTTGTCCATGGTATCTGTAAAACACAATTTTAATACTTTTACAAAATACTTAATGGAACAGATTTACAATATTCTAGGAATACTTATTATTTGATTTTAAAGAGAACTCAAAGTGTCAAGAGCAGAAATTACAAGCATGTTGAGTCTTAATGCAATATACACATTCCCATTTGAAAAGCTCATACTATAACTCCAGTACAGTAGTTTAAACAAAACTTAAATGATCAGGCATACAAACACAAGGTCAATGTATGTAGTGAAATTTAATTGCCTGTACGGTATCGCTCTGAAAAACGAATGCCATTTTCAACAACACACTATATCAATTTATTAATGAGTATTAAGCACATTCAGTATAAGCTCATACCCATCACATTAGTCATCCACTGTAGGTGGCACAGGAGTAGCTTTTAAATATGTATTTTTATGTAAATCAGAGTATACACTTTATGACATTCCTTTAGCGGTACCTGGCCCTGCTATTCCACAGCACCCAGTCTAATTGCTATGAATTAGCATTCTCTGCAGGAGAGGTACTTGAAGCAAATAATTGCTCGTACATGAAAAAAACCATTACAGAAATATAAATCTGACTGCACCATAATTTATCACAATCAGCAGGTAAGATCATTACTGTAGTAACACCTAAACCTTACATTATTACCTTTATAATGTACCTATTCAGATTATGAGAAGTGTTCCAGGATCTTAATTTACAACTTTTGCTTTTGTGCAAACACACAAGCCAATGAATGTGTACAGTATGTACAGAAACTGTTCTGATGACCAATAAACTACATTGTCACTGGCATTCTTAAAATCTGTTCGCAACAACGTCACAGTGCAGCTTGGATGAACCATATAAAAATATCTACTGTGCATCATCTGTAAAATGTGTAGTTTTAGAGCGTCTAAATATATTTAAAAGGCAGATAAACATATTACGTAGAATAACATTAAGTGTTTTTTATACAACTACCAAGTACTAAACCCAGCCTTCTGAAATGAGAGCACAGTGTAATCTAGTAACACTCCTTACTGGGTGTAATACAGATGAAGTTCTGTGATGTCTTTGCCGTCACTGCTTAAGGTTAATGAGTCAGGTGACCTGTGGGGTCATGCAATGGGATCAAATTGTTAACAGTATTATATGCAGGTGCACTACATGAGATACAGCAGAAGAACCAACAACAAAGATACTGTATGCACAAGACTAGATTTCAACAGACGGTTCATCCATGAAAATTATTCCAAATTGTGTCCTGATAACCTTTGCACCACTAGTTATTAAAAATGAATCAGAAAATGTTAACGTAGATCTACACCCAAAATACAATCCATGCTTCTTATCTACAGGGATATCCCAAAGCAACAATAACATTTTATTTAAATCAATAAATTGCAGATCATAACAAAAATGAAACGATCTTAAATGAGAGCTGTGTAAGCATTAAACAATATTATTTTTAACACTTCCTGTTTGGAGAAGTTGCCTTCAGCCAAACGGATTTCAAAGAAAGCAGAACCTTATTTGGAAATGCACCATTTTAATACGACAAACATGCTATTCAACACCGAGCAGGTCAGGAATAGGGGCGTCTATTTTCCAAACTGAATAAGACTGCTCTAGATTACAGCCCAAGCCCAAATGTTTGTAAAACAGAAATTTAAAGCACTTAAAGAACTGTAGTTACTACCATATATGGTGGATCAGCACTTAACAGTAAGGCTACCCCACCCTCTTTCAAATTGTGTCTTAGTGCTTAAACTGGAATATTTGCTCCAGGTGACTATTTATGTAACAATATAGCAATATGGGTCGACAGTCTTATTTCAACCAAAACTCACACTGTTCACATACCGACAGCACATGGGTAAAGTTGACTTATGTAAATTACATATACATTTCATTATTTAAAAGGTCAATACCACTGTGAAAGGACAATGCCGCAACAATAACACAGATTTTCTTAATTATCAAAAATCTTGCAATCTGCTCTGGTTTTAATAATTATTTTAGAAGTCTTAACATTGCCATCATATTTGCAATTGGAAAGTGTGTGGACCAAATACAGTATATGGTCTCAACATTAACCCACCCTTTGTACTGTTCTTTTCTGTACAGATTTAGATTATATTGATTGTTTGAATACCCAGATGTACCAATTGGGTATTCAAACAAACAGTTTAGAAATTAGTGACTGATAAAGTTAAAGCTTTGGGTCACAAAGAAACAGATGCAAAAAAAGATGTGTAACTGAATATTTTTTCTAGAAAACTATAGAAAAAAAAATTGTGCAGAGCAACAGATGGGCTACTAACAGTCCAGTACAACATTGGTGCCGAAAGGCCACAAAAGAATGCACAACTCGTCGTACCTCGACACGAATGGGGTATGGCAGCCGATGACCAATGTGACAGAGTTCCACTTCTTTCAGCAAAACACAAGAAAGTGCGGTTGCAGTGTGCTAAGGAACAAATACATTGGAGGATTGGAAAAATATTGCCTGATCTGATGAAACCCGGTTCCTGCTGTTTCACGCTGATGGTAGGACTAAGGTATGGAGAAAACCACATGAGTACATGCATCCATCATGCAGCGAGTCAACATTGCAGGCTGGTGGTGGTGGTGTGATGGTGTGAGGTGTGTTTTCATGGCACACATTGGGCCCCTTGATAAAAGTGGAGCAACGTTTGAATTCCACAGGATATCTGAACATCACTGCCAATCAGGAGAATCCCTTCATGGCAGCAGTGTATCCATCTGCTAATGGATTTTTTCAGCAGGATAATGCCCCATGCCACAAGGCTAGGATTGTCCAGGAAAGGTTCCACGAACTTGACAATGAATTCAGCTTACTGCAGTGGCCTGCCCAGTCACCAGATCTCAATCCAACTGAGCATCTGTGGGATGAGATGGAACAAGTTTTTCGGAGTAGAGATCCACTACCAGCCAACTTGACAACTGTGGGAAGCATTGGAGTCAACATGGGCCAGCATCCCTGTGGAACGTTTTCTACACCTTGTAGAGTCCATTCCCCGGCGAATTGAGGCTGTTCCGAGGGCAAAAGGGGGTGCAACTCAATATTAGGAAGGTGTTCCTAATGTTTTGTAGACTCAGTGTATATATATTATATAAATAAAGGTATAAACTACAATGGGCCATGTGGTTCCCATGATATATACTACACCTGGGCTGGTAATAACCACACCAGAAGTGGTATATATCATCAGAACTGCACTGACAAGGAGTTTACACCGCTTATAACACGGCTAACTTGGGGGGTTGAAAAACAAATTAAAATAACTGAAACACATTTTCATGCGTTTGGTCCGCTTTTATTGTGCCCTAAAAACACAAGACAAGTTAGTAGAAACAATTGGGGCAACCTTGGCCCCCCCATCGGTTTTACAGTTGTGCCTACTTGCTTTGTGCTGGGCAAGGTTGCCCCAATGGTTTCTTGAAACTTGGCTTGTGTTTTTGATATCTCCTCTTTAAATGGATGGGCACATTTGATAACTTGCCTTTTTTTTTTTTTACTTTATAACACACACATTACAGGCGCATCAAAATTTTTCAACCTATTTTGAGGCAATGTATTGTCATTTGGATAGGGTAAATCCTGTCATTTGTTTTGTTATTTTTATATATATCATCAATAGCTCATTAGGCACATATATAATGTTATTTGCATTTTAAATAGTGAGATAGGTTTGTTGATTGATTGAGTAGTATTGTTACTTGGGATAAAATACTGCGCGGTAACTTTCACGCCACAAAGTAGTATGCAAGTAGCATAGTGATAAAGTTACAGTTTTTATAACAAGTAACGAGATGAACAAGATTTTGCAAATAATCATTATGTATTATCCTGATTGTATTGAACGTTTTCATCCAATTTTGTAAACTACCATAATAAGCCTGTCCTGTTCATTTAGTATATTGTAACGTGTTCATGTTTAGGAAGTAGTACTCAGGGTAGGGCTGCCATTTTTTCCACATACCAAACCCAGACATATTTCTCAATTAGCCTTGATCTATCAAAACTTCAGTATACTGTAATACAGTGTAACAATTAAGCAAGTTGGTGATTCCCAGTCCTTACATAAAATATGCCTTTACCACTAACAAAATGCATTACGCTACATGTATTTTACTGAACTAACATCATAACATTTAAAAAAGTACAATAATTGCAAACAGCATCCACCTACCTGTAATTTTAGGCAACCTGAAAACTAAACAGAAGTCTCTTTGACTTGGCTTAACTGTTTAGCTGTCACTCGCTGAAGCTAATTTTACAGGAAATATACAGATTCTAGTTACTGATGCTTCGTAGAACAAAAGTTGTGTTTTTTTTTTTTTTATCCCCATACAAAGTTATGATACTCTTATACCAAACATTGTTTTAATTAGTCTTTAACTAAAGATGTTACATGTTTTTAAACGAACATAGAACTACTGTATATAATTCATACGAGTACTGTACTTTGTAACAAACTATTACATTTATTTTTTCTTAACATGTATCGGTAAGTATGTTTTCTTAAAAGGAAAAAAAAGAATCTTGGGCAAATCACGTCAAACTGTGCTCACTCACCGGTGGTGCACAGTAGAGGAAACAAATTCCAAGTGTCTGGCACATCACAAATTCTATCTTTCTAATTCCTGTGACAAACTATAAGAAGAATACTCTGTGGTTGCAAAATACCGACAGTAGGGAGCCTGCTGGGGTCACTTGAGTGCAACTAGGATTGTTTACATCACATGGATATGTTCATTGTTCAGCATCATTCAAATACTGTGGATAAAGTAGAATGTACAGTGTATTTTTCCAAATAAGATAGTGGAAATCGTTTAAACAACTAATGCATCTCAAAGAAAAGGAGACTGTGTTGAATTTTCAAATGCTCTGCAACCCCCTTAAAACAACAACACACATTCTCCCCATCACTAATGGCGTGACCCGTCCTGTTCCTCTTACAATACATAGACAGACGAGACAAACTGAACAGACAGCAAGTCTGCAACAAAGCAATTGTCCGGGTCGTTATAATATATTTTTTAATTTGAAAGTAAAAATATATGAAAGCATGACAACCTTCATGTACAAAAATCTCAAATATAACAAAATCCGGAGAATTCTCAGTTAATCATAATCAAGTTTAAAAAAAAAAAAAAAAAAAAAAAAAACTGTTGCTGTTGACTGGTTTGCGGATATACTGCAAAATGATACAGTACCCTTAATAAGAGGAACATGGAAGTAAATAAACAATATACATTGTAAAATTGCTATAAAAATAGTTCATTAAATTACATTAGCATTGAAAACCACAAGTAAAATCCAACAGAATTTAGGGCAGTGCTTGAAGTCAGAGAAGTGGGTAAGCTGCAGCATAATTGGCCAGATTGGCCCTGCAGACTTCCAGGCTCATCTAAAGCAGTGACATCAATGTCTAATCAATGTGAAGAGATCATGCTATCCAAGTTGGCTCACTAAATACGTTTGTGATTACTGTAAACTAGTTTAGTGGACAAATTATTTAAATATAAATTTTCCAACTGACCATAGTTGCTTACAAAATGCTGTTAATCTTTCCATGTATTTACATGCAAGTACTGTATGAATCACCACAGCATGTGTATGCCATACAGCAGCTGTATTATTTGCACTATAACAGAAATGGGGAATTGTCAGCTATTTTCAAATGGAGACCACTCCTGCAAGCAGAACAAATGCAATCCATTTATGGACCTCTGATTTCCATAAAAGGTACCCAGTACAGAAAACAGTGAGATCATCTATGTGAAGCACGGATTCCGGACTAACTTGCTCTTACTGATTCACACAATTTGTCAAGGCACCGACTAGAGGGAAGGCATGCCTTGATTTAGTCATTTCAAATAATGAAGACAGAATAACTAAAACAGAGGTCAGAGAACCACTAGCAAACTCAGACCACAACATGGTCTCATTTGAAATGTTTTTTAAAACCCCAAAAGTAATGGCTAAAGCTAAGGTTTACAATTTTAGAAAAGCAAACTATGAAGGTATGAAACAGAGACTAACAGAAGTAGACTGCAGTAAAATAGAGAAAACATCCACAGAAAAAGGATGGTTGTTCTTCAAAAATGTAGTACTAGAGGCACAAAACAATTACATCCCTAAAGTAGACAAATCTAAATGTTAAACTAAATTGCCAAAATGGTTTAATAGATCAATTAAAAAAATATTCAGTGAAAAAAGGCACTTTACAGAGCATTAAAAAGGGACCAAAAAGAAAGTACACAGAAAGAGTACACGGAACTGCAAACGCAAGTCAGAAAGGAAGTTAGAAAGGCCAAGAGAGAAATAGAAATGAACATTGCTAAGGGGGCTAAAACCAATTCCAAAATGTTTTTCCAATATTACAACAGCAAGAGAACGTTCAAAGAGGAGGTTAAATGTCTAAGAGATACAAATGGCAAAATCATAGATGAAGAATTAAAAAAAATAGCAAATATATTAAATGATTACTATTCACAAGTTTTTACAAAGGAGGATACGGACAACATGCCCCACATGTCATCCAGTTCCTATCCAGTTTTAAATAACTTTAGCATAACTGAGGCAGAAGTGTTAAAGGGACTAGGAGCTCTTAAAATAAACAAATCCCCTGGGCCGGATGAGATCCTCCCAATAGTACTCAAAGAAATGACCAAGATCATGCAGCAGTCTCTTGACACAGGGGTGGTACCGACAGACTGGAAAATTGCAAACGTAATACCGATCCACAAAAAGGGAAACAAAACTGAACCAGGTAACTACAGACCAGTAAGCCTGACTCCTATTATATGCAAAGTTATAGAAACTATAATAAGATCCAAAATGGAAAATTACCTATATGGTAACAGGGTCCTGGGAGACTGTCAACATGGTTTTAGGAAAGGGAAATCGTGTCTAACTTGCTTGATTTTTTTGAGGATACAACATCAATAATGGATAATTGCAAAGCATATGACATGGTTTATTTAGATTTCCAGAAAGCTTTTGACAAAGTCCCGCACAAAAGATTAATTCTCAAACTGAACGCAGTAGGGATTCAAGGAAACACATGTACATGGATTAGGGAGTGGTTAACATGAAGAAAACAGAAAGTACTGATTAGATGAAAAACCTCAGAATGGAGTGTGGTAACCAGCGGTGTACCACAGGGATCGGTATTATGTCCTCTGCTATTCCTAATCTACATTAATGATTTAGATTCTGGTATAGTAAGCAAACTTGTTAAATTTGCAGATGATACAAAAATTCTAGACAAGATTCAGAACTGGGCAGACACATGGCAAATGACATTTAATAGAGAAAAGTGTAAGGTACTGCACGCAGGAAATAAAAATGTACATTATAAATATCATATGGGAGATACTGAAATTGGAGAAGGAATCTATGAAAAAGACCTAGGAGTTTTTGTTGACTCAGAAATGTCTTCATCTAGACAATGTGGAGAAGCCATAAAAAAGGCTAACAAGATGCTCGGATACATTGTGAAAAGTGTTGAATTTAAAAATCAAGGGAAGTAATGTTAAAACTGTACAATGCACTAGTAAGACCTCATCTTGAACATTGTGTGCAGTTCTGGTCACCTCGCTATAAAAAAGATATTGCTGCTCTAGAAAGAGTGCAAAGAAGAGCGACCAGAATTATTCCGGGCTTAAAAGGCATGTCATATGCAGACAGGCTAAAAGAATTGAATCTGTTCAGTCTTGAACAAAGAAGACTACGTGGCGACCTAATTCAAGCATTCAAAATTCTAAAAGGTATTGACAGTGTCGACCCAAGGGACTTTTTCAACCTGAAAAAAGAAACAAGGACCAGGGGTCACAAATGGAGATTAGACAAAGGGGCATTAAGAACAGAAAATAGGAGGCACTTTTTTACACAGAGAATCGTGAGGGTCTGGAATCAACTCCCCAGTAATGTTGTTGAAGCTGACACTCTGGGATCCTTCAAGAAGCTGCTTGATGAGATTCTGGGATCAATAAGCTACTAACAACCAAACGAGCAAGATGGGCCGAATGGCCTCCTCTCGTTTGTAAACTTTCTTATGTTCTTATTGCAATCACTAAGCCTTTTGACCTAACATGTCAACAGACCATAGTACATATAATTGAAGTTTTCATTTTTTTTGTATGCGACATAAAACGAATAAATTACAACAATGTAAGGAGGTAGATTCGATTATATTACAATATACAGGGATGTCTCAAGGTTGTGTTGGGAAGCTTAACACACATACGTTACAATAATATAGGTTGCTTCATTTTTTTTTATTGTATATTTCTTATTCGATAAAAAAAAAAAAGGTTTCAATTACTGGTAGTTTACAACTGTTATCCTGTACTTGTAGCAGGATTGATAAAATGGCTGCTGTTTGTTTACAAACAAAGTCAGTAAAGAACAGCGTTTGATGCAAGTCATAACACTGTAAATAATATTTCACTTTCTACAAATGAACATGTAGCTTACAAAACAACATTCTACTCCGTTCTATTCCAACGGTAACATAGTACAGAAATACACACCATGCAGTATTCCAGTCAGGTGATAGGGGAGAAGCGTCTGACCAGATGCTTTGCAAATAGTGTTGACATGAAATATCGGACCTGCAACATTAGTCCTTACACTGTGTGACTCAAATACACATTTTGCTTTGTACTGCATATGGGTTGGTGGCAAACACAATACGAGTTGCAAGCACTGTTTAGTGAAGCCTTTTAAAAGACTGATTTAGCTTTCTCACCCTGATGGTTGCCTTGTTGCAGAAGACCCTGTTGATGGCCAACCATGTGGGCAAATCAAGCATGTTCTGAAGCACCTCCTCATCCAGCTCCAGGTTGGTCAGCTGACCCTCCCCTTTCAAGGTGCTCAGATTGATCTTGTCCGGAGATAGATTTTTGGCAAACCTGTTGATATATATTTATAAAAAAAAAAACAAAACAAATACATTAGTCACATATTAATTGAAAAGCAGCAACACTGAAAATAAGCATGATGAATCATATTCCGTTAAAATGTTTGTTTTTTATATTTACACATTTTGACACAGTCTGAACCATTTGAATAGTATGCTGTTAATGTGCAAAAAAAAAGATTACAGTAATTAATCCAGACACCTGGAAAGGCAGCTTGAAGAAAATGCACTTTTTCTGGTCTAAAATAAATATTATTTCTCCTCTCAAATCAATATCAGAAATTAAGATAACTTTGCAGAATCATAAAGGCTACAGGGTGGTCACTTTCTAACTTATTTGAAGGAGGACATCGACCAATAAGTTGTGTAACTGGAAAATGTTGCATTTTATTGTCTTTAAATTGTTTACTCTTCAATGATTAAAGCCTTGAGAGAAATCAATGGTGCCAATATTAATGCATGATCATACTGTCAATGTCAGCTAAAGGGCAATTTCTGGTCCAAGGGTTACAGTCATAACAAAACAACAAGGGATGGTGTAACAGGGGTGTTCTGTTACTGTGTGGGTATCCGCTGAGAGACGAGAGAGACACAAAAAGAGGGTTTGAAGATTAAACTCTACTTAGGCGTCCAGGTTTTATTTCATATCACATCACAGGCAGTTGCAGTGGTTGGTGGCTGCCACTAAAGGTAGCCCTAGTGTGGAAGTATACTCACACATGTACATAATTACAAAAACACAGTGGGTAAAACAGCTAAAAACAAAAAGGTTTGCCATTCAGTGGCTCAGAGCTGCTCCCACAAAAGAGGGAGGTCCTGCTTCAGGAACCTTCTCCTTAACTAGGGCTGGGTATCAACAGCGCCTTCACGAAATGATGGTCACAATACGTACTTAAAAAGGGGGAGCAACTAATATTAAACTACCGTACAGTGCCCCAATGGGGTTACTACAGTCATGGCTCACACAAACTGAACTGTCAACAACCCGATTTATCAGGATCTACGGCATTCAGGTCATGTTGCCAGGTAGAAAAACAAAACCACTGTTCTAATTGTTTTAATTTCTTACTGTCAATACCCTTAGTCATTTTGAATGTTAAATCGCAAGCTTTCAGACTCAAGACTGACCTCCTCTCAAATGTCACAGCTACACTGCCTCACTGATTTGTCAACATTTAGACAGAACCCGCCCCTGGGATCCATACCAAATAGTTATTGGTTAGAAAGCCGAGTAGTAAACTTTTCAAGTCTTCCGTTCGTTGTAACTGCAATGCTATAATAATGCAGGTGACTGAGACTGGATAAAGTAGGACAGTAGGAAAAAAAAGAAAATGCTACTCAGCAGGTTTGAAACTGCGTGTTGTTGCATTTGTCGACATACAAGTTAATCGCAATGCTGAAAAAACAGTCCGTGACTGGAGACGAAACAAAGAAACTTAAAATGGTGAAAGAAAAACAAGCATATAGAAGTGTTTATAGCCCAATGTAGAAAACATTTTGTTTGAATGGAGTACTTTGAATAACTTTAATACATACTGTAACTTGTTCACATGTCAGTGCAATGCAGTGGTACACTTAAAGTATGTGTATGGTTATGGTTCTGATTAACAAAACAAAATGAATGTATCTGTACAGCTGGAAATTGAATGCAACAAATGCTTTGTTTACTGGTTATTGAATGGTGCAGTGTTTAGTTTATTCATTTATTTTATTTTTTTTTCTTTTTAAATTGATGAAGCACCACTGTTTAATACTTTTCTTTTAAATTCGAATTAATACAACAAATTTGTAAAAGCCAATTGTCCAAGTACGGTTTTGGAAAGAAATGTTCAGTAAAGCAAAGCTCTTGAACTTTTTTGGGTACTGATTTGATTATTTTCTCCCAATTAAGCACATCCAAGTATTTTTAGGCTCAGCTCAACGCTACCATCACCGCACCGACTCGGGAGCAGCGAAGACAAAAAACACACTGTCCTCTGAAGCGTGTGCCGTCAGCCGACCACTTTTTTTCAGATTGTAGACTCACCGTGTAGCCACCTCAGAGCTACAGCATCGGAGAACAACGCCGCTACGCCAGACTACAGGAGTCGCTGGTGCGCGGTAAGCCGAGGACACCCTGGCCGACCAAGTTGATGTCTGTACTGACTTGTTTGTTGCCACATTGTGCTTAATGGTTAATCTATGCAGCTGATCACTGCAATGAACTCAGAATGTTTATATTTTTCAAGTGTGTGTGGAATTTGTTACGGCACCTCTAATTGTGTACAATTGTAACATGGGAAACAGCATGCTCAGCGTCACTGAAGTCCTGATCTGACAGCATGTAACACTGACAGCTCTTATGATTACATCTTGCTGTTTATTTTTCAGTAAAATAAGTGTAAATTGCGATGAGTTGGTTCTGCTACTTACGATATTAAATACTAAATGTTCACACAATTAGTTTGGTCATCTTCACAACTGCTGCATGAAACTAGGGTTACAGTATCATGCTGGTGTTATTACAGCACCTATCTGTGCTTACAGGCATTTGTACTTGATATTGCTATTAGTGTATTTGTTACCATCCTTCTCGTACTTCAGTTTATTAAATGTGTGTTTTCCCCTTACAGACAGATGTCAGGGCACACTGACAAATATTGACACATGGTTTTAAAAGGGAGACAGTTTTTTTTGTGATACAGGTGCCAATGCGCCTAACCCCTAAAAAATCTTACACATTTATTTTTCAAATTGGCAACCATTTTAGCCCCACGCTGGAGCCCTGCAAATTCTAGCCTTACACATTTTACACACAGCGCGACTCTTATCAAGAACATGAGGCAAGTCCCACCGGCTCAGGCGGAATTTTGCTGTCGCCCTGATGAGATTATCAACATTAATAACCCACCTCCGCTCAGCTTCCGTTTCGCTCCCCTGCCGGCGAACTTAATAAAAACACCCTGAACACAGTGAATGGTGAGACTGCAAGAGTACATGCTAATAAATAATATGATCTAATTGTAGACACAAATTAATGCATGCTCATTTTTACGTTAGCAGATCAAATTTTACTTTAAATAAATAAATAAATAAATAGATAGATAAAGGGCTCACTGTATCGTCAAGAAAAACATCATGATTTACCGTGTGAATCAGCACACCCCTATCCCTAACTTGGGCTGCAACAAAAGGTACGTTTTGACCCTCGAAGGTTTGGAACACATTACAGAAGGAAGGTTCAAACTTGTTTATATCTGATTGAAAATCCTATTTTATTTATAAATTGAATAAAACATTTACATGTAGTTTAAAAACATGTTATAGAACACTAATAATGTTTTTATAATTAATAAAAAAACGCATTGTTTATTTACATGTAATTGAAGATGCTTGCGATGTATACAGTAAGCTTGCTTTGCACAACACAGCTTTGAGAGTCACCGTTCCAAGAATGTTATCAGTCACATTTTCCTACTACTAAAGTTTGCATTCAACATTTTTTTGGTCGTGTGGGCATTTAACAAAAAAAAATCCCAAACAGCAGAGGGGTTGAGAGACATTTCTTTCAGTACAGCTTACATTATGCAACGCTTTGCTGTCGAGATGGAGAATGAAGAAATTAAAGGTATGCTTCTGGGTAACACGAGCTGGAGCAAAGAGGGTCGGACGGTGCTCATTTTTCGAAATTAAAATTATTAGTGTTATCTTATATTTTGTATGTTTCAAAACATATTCTACCGCAGCATTTCTTACACTAGATATTCAGTACATATTTTACTGAAGCACTACAACCGTACCACCCCAGTGCTTTGGATACTATAACCTGCCCCATACACGGCAGTGGCACTCAGACCCCAGTTAAAACACACGGTGAAGGTGCTGTAGCTCATCCTGGTTCCACACAATAGTGAGGGATCTTCTTCACCTCCAGGCTGGTCGATAGCATCCAACAAAAGAATAAAGGGCTGGCATTCCAGTCCCTATTTAAAGACAGATGACCAGGGTTAATTGGTTATCAATTATTCAATTGACACCTGGCCACCTGCTGCACATTCAGTTTCAATTAGGAAGGGAGGAAAGTTTAACCTCCCAGCCCTACCATACCCAGCACACACTATTTTACAAAAAATAAACGTGTTTATTTTTAAACCAACAAACCGTATTTATAATGAAACTACATTTTACAGGGGTTTTATCTTTTAGATTTTTGCAGGTCAACAGAGAATGATGCAATGTGGTCTGACCAGGGAAAAACAAACAAGATGGATATAAAAAGACAGACTGTTTTCAAAATTCAAATTGACTTGATTAGCTTTTTTCAACACTGTAGATCAGGGGTGTCAAAATCAGTGCCTGGAGGACCGCAGTGTCTTCTGGTTTTCGTTCAACCGGAGCTCTCAATTACTTAATTGGTCTAATTATTTGATTAACTGGACACATTTAAAACTTCTCTTCAGGCCTCAATATCTCATAGGTAGTGTACCTTGAATCAAGTGCATTTTTAAAACCATCAACTGTAAAAGATCTTGAAAAATATGAAATGTCAAACTCAAATAATGAGATCAATTACGTTACTTGAGAGCTTAAGGTGGAATGAAAACCAGAAGACCCTGCAGTCCTCAAAGACTGAAGTTTGACACCCCTGATGTAGATATATAGTACTGAACGACCTAGGAATTGGTTTAGAGAACCCAATTCGCCCCCCTCATTTTACATTTCCGAGTTTAAATTACTACAAAGCAATATGGGTAAATCACATTTAGAAAACACCAGGCAAAGCATATGTAGGGCTGATTACTGATAAAAATGCTTTAGCTTTCATTCTAGCACAAACATAACCTTAAGCTCACTGCAAGAGCTTGCTACAGATTTACACTTTAATCGTATTTACGCGATAATCTCACTTACTAAAAAAAAAAAAACTTGCTATAAAAAGAGAGATCTACTGTATTAAGAGATCAGTACTTGAAATAAACCTTTTACTTGATGTTGGAAGCAAATTTGTGTCAATAGAATTGCACATTCCACTGTGTTTTTTTTTTTCTATTAGTATTCTGTGGTTTCAATGTAACAGACTGCTGTAGTAGACTTTAAATCACATCATCCAGAAATAAAACTTAGAATACTATAACAATAATACAATACTTGCATATCATGGTCTGTATAATCAGTGTAACATACTGTAGCCGAGTACAGTGTTGTAATAAACAAACAAAACATAACCTTACATGAGGTTTTTTTTTTAAATCTCCTTTTAAAACCATGATAATGAACAAACTATTACACAACTTAAATGAGTTCAAAATTAAAATGAACAAACAATCAACCAACCCTGACAGGATTACTACCTCAGTTTCACAGTTGTATAGGATAATAAAACAGATTACTTCAGTTCTGCCATGATTGAGGACTAGCCCAGGCTATTAGACACCGCTGACTATGTCATGACTGTCAGCAATTTTTTCCATGGAAACATGATCTCATAGTTT
This sequence comes from Polyodon spathula, assembly GCF_017654505.1. Classification (NCBI taxonomy): domain Eukaryota; kingdom Metazoa; phylum Chordata; class Actinopteri; order Acipenseriformes; family Polyodontidae; genus Polyodon; species Polyodon spathula. The sequence goes on along the minus strand of NC_054541.1, from coordinate 24,947,808 downwards.
TCCTAGAAATCAAATGCTTTACAGAACTAACATTATCAACAACATTCTAAAGAATGCAACATTCCAAGAAATAGCTCAAAAGACACAAAACTTCATGTATAAAAAAAAAATAGCTGAAAACAGCTGTTATTATTCTAACAGGTTTTATGTCTTTTTGTTTAGTTAATCATACATTACCGACATCTGTGACGTCCATATAAAACAACACAATACCGCTTAAGACAATTCTTATAATTTCCCAGGGGGTTGTTTAACAAAATTAACTAAATACAGGTCCTACTTTCGATGTAAACATTTATAAAGTAATAAAATAGATTTTCCTTGCGCTACAGCTGGCAACCTGCCTATGTCCATCAACTGTTAAACTAAGTGTTTGAGTACGCATGGATTGCAGTGACAATAAAGTCCTCTATTCATACAACAGGAACAGCACCTTCATCCAACACTAACATGCTGCTGGCAAGGCATTTATTGAGTGGAAAGACAAACATGTTTAAATATGAAGTCTTCGTTGGGGTAAATTCCCGTTTCAATTCCAATTCCTTTTTCAAATCAATTCCCAATTCCCATTTCCCATTTCTTTTTAATCAAGTCCATGTCTTTTTAGGACATAGGTATTATTGAGCAACCATATAATCAACTTGTCAACAGCACATGCAATTACAGTGCAGTAGCCTGTTTGAGCACCGACTCCTTCCACTCTCCACCCAGAGGTTCAAGACTACCTCACTCAAGCAACTGCTACAGATGGCAGAGCCACTCACTTTCTGGAAGGATAACATACAGACACAGGTACCCCACCCTTGCCAAGCTGGCTGCAAGTACCTGGCAATACCTGCTTCATCAGCACCTGCTGGGACTTTTCAGCATTGCAAAGAAATTGTTCCGTCACGACACACTAAATTTGAGCAACTCATGATAATTCCTTGTAACAGCAAGTTGAACTCATTTGCTAAATTTGTATTGTAATTGTGCAATTGCATGTATTGTTGCCAAGTTGTAGCCTATATATGTTTGCTCAATAAAGCCTACATTGTAAAAGGACCTGGAATCGGAATTGATTAAAAGGGAATGGACATTAGGAATTGATTTTAAAACAAAATTGGAAATGGAATTGAAAATAAAAGAAGACCCCAAACCTGGTCTGGGTATGATTTTAATGGAATGGCCAAAAATGTCAAATCATATTGTAATTCCTCAGTTGAAGTCAGAGATTTGTAAATGCATTGGCTACAAATGCATTGTCTGGCTTAGTGAATGAATGCAGAAACTGCACATGCGTCACTGTCATCAGTACACTCTTGTGAACTTGGAGTCCTATTTCAGATCACAGATTGGTACAGTACGTAAATAAAGTATAAACTGTCAAATATATGAATAACTAAACTTTTTATAATGTAATCAGCATCTCAGGTTTAAATGCTCTACTGTATTATATTAACACATATCCCAATTGAAACTTCAACAGAATCCGATTAAAATGAACATTGAATTTTGAATGCCCACGCTGTAAAACGTGCATGTGGTTTGGAGAGACAAAGCAGCCTTTCCCTGACTAACTCAAAGGAGAACTGTGACATTTATTACTGTTTCATCTCCGAGCTGATCCAACTTAAAGGTCATTTGAGGGAAGAAGAGCTGCAAGTCATTTTAGTTGCACTGTTTAAAACTAAAAGCCAAGACCTAATCATTCATACAGTCAGGCTGTTTGCAGACAACTTCCAGATGGGTCATCAGATACTCCAAGTCTCACTGAATGGCAAAAGGTAGTTATAAATATTTTATACAAAAACAGTATCTTGAATTGCAAAATACAGTCCAAGTGTTCTTCAAAAAAGAAAAAAAAAAAAAAAAAACAAGAAACGGACACTGCAACTGACAATGGCTATCAACAATTAGGTCTCTGGTAAGAGAGAATGTTGTATAGGCAGCTGTAGAATACAAGCAGATATCCAGACCTTGAGAGGTCAGCCTCTCCAGCCACTGACCTGGGTAAAAATCAGCTTTGTATCTTACAGCACCCCATACTTCTGTATATTTTGAAGAGATCATATTAAAACAGAATAACCCTGTGACGTCCTTTCCATATAAAGAAACAATGAGATTTCCACTGGCTGTAGCATATCTATATCAGGGTCCTCTATGTCACTGCACCATGCTGAATGAATAATGACTTTAGACAGTATGAATCACTACTATTGATCTGTACGATTACAGTACATGTGGTTCAGTGTTACCATATGTTAATACATTTGAAAAATAATAACTCTTAAATATATAAAAATGTTAATGTCTGCTATTAAGCCTTCTGTTCGATTCCTGTAACTGAATTTAGTTTGTAAAGCACTATTGTATTCTTCCATAGGTCAATAAAACATACAGTTCAGAATTTTGTCTTGTCTGCAAACAGTTTCACTTAAAAGGTCCTCAACCATCTCTATACAACAATTACTTTTTATTAATATTTCACACCTACAAATATAGCTTACATCTTCCACCAACCAATAAGAGGGTGACTTCCAGTTAAATATTTATACACAAAAACAGGGTGACTGGCATCTGTATCAGGTATCTGGAAAATGTTACCTTGCGCCAGTAACTGCTGGGTACTGTACTGTACAGGATTTGGTGTCAGTGCCGAGTGAATTATTTTATATATATACCATTCCTAAACCCAGTGCAACCTGTTCAGCCAAACAAAACAAATGCAAACATGTAATCTACACTTTCTTCATTTGCAATGTTCCTTAACTGATATTCTGCTAAATATTACAGCAGAGCACACATTCATAAAGAGTTAACTAATTTAAGTATATCAAACCTTATAATTACTTACTGTAAGATTTTTGTAAATGCTCCATGTTAAGCACAGTACACATGCATTGCTGCTGTTTTATAAACATTATGCATATAGTGCACAATACATGTTTTCTTTATGACAGTAATTGACAGGTGGAACTGTACACTGGATTATAACCTTCCATGTTTTATCGTAAAGAAAAACGGCTGTAGCGTCAGAGTGGGTCATAATATCATTCTGTGTATGAAATTAACAGAATTGGAATATACAGAGGGGGGGGGGTCCTAAGCCATTCTCTCTGTCAAAGAATGCTTTTAAAGAGTCATAAACTAAATACTGGACAAGTGGTTTATCTTCACTAGCACTGAATAAATCTTGTGGCGCCGGCGGTTTCAAAGGGTAAAACCAGACAGTTTTGAATGCATTGACACTACTGAGAGAGGACAGGACACCTCATAAATCCAGCCGACAGGGGGCGAAACAGCGGACCAATTGAGAACACTGGGACGTCTTGAAACGAGAACAACCAATGGGTTCTACGTTTAGATTTTTAACTACTGGCCCCTTGGGCCACTGAGCAAGTGTTTTTACTGGCCTAGCTGTAATTTTATCTGGCCCAATATATTTATATGTTTTTTTCATGGTGGTTTTTATTTTCAGTATGTTTCTAACTGTGTATGGTAACTAAAGAGAGCCCATGTCTCAAAAGAAAGTGGCTAAACAAAGCCTTTCAATATATGTTACTTCAGCCATTTAACATGTATATAGCAAGTGCTAAAAGAAGTACAATAATCCAAACTTGGGTAACATCGAAATTAGAAAGGTAATTTAACGTTATGATGAATACAAAAGACATACTAAATGTTAAACACAACAATGCAGTGACTATAAGAAAAGGCAAGATACTTGGCATTGGAAAGGAGTTTTTTTTTTTTTTAAACTCTGGACTGTAGTTCAATGTAATACTGTTGACTTTCTGTGAATGGATGGAGTAACAGCAACATTTGAACTGACCATTAAAAGTACAACCAGGTTTCCTTGTTTTGAGTTATTTACAGGTTATTGAGTAAACAAAGTAACTTGACTTCGATTCATCTGATGTCCGTACTTTGTGGCTATTTGTATTTTCTATTTTGGTCAGGTTACAATATTTACACTAAGATTGTTATAAATATTATTTGTTATAATTAAACATATGTAGAATATTTAGGTTGCTATATGATAGCTGTTATTTTATTCTGAATACATTACAGCAATAATTATTATTGGGTGGTTTGCGCAATATTATGCTATTGTTGCTTTAATTGGAAGAGATACGCGCTGTGATGTTGCTGCTCATTGAGTTCTGTATTTTAATTCAGTAAACAAAAGAAAAAACTTGTGCCTAAGGAAATAGGGTACAGAGCGAAGAAATCTCATCTTGGACATTGTTTGAACACTTTGTGAACCCGGCTAAACTTTACCAGCTTGCACCGTTACGCTGTCTGCTTTTGCACACGCATTTGCCTTTTACTCTTGGTAGTTTAAGGAACCAGAGTTCGGGTAATCGAATACACAAAAAGGTTGCATTCTGTGTATTCAAATAGGAAACTATTCGAAATTCCCATCCCTAATCCTAATAAAACACAATCAAAACAATATTCATAATACAAAATAGTATCAATCCTTCTCAGAGTGTTGTTGCTGTTGTGTAGCCTCTCCCAAGTCAGCACCAATCTTGCTGAGTGATACCAACGAGTCCTGGAAAGATGGTGAACTGCATTTTTGACCTTTGCAAAGACATTTCTTAAGTGGAGACAAAACGCGAAAGACAACAGACCCCGGAACATGGACTTCTCTGCCAACAGGAAAGCAAAGAGCCTGTTAAGTATTAATACATAGTGTTTATTCTTATATGAACTAAAGAAAAAGCCAGCTTTAAAGTAAAATTAATGATTTGTTTGAGGTAAAATGTAAGAAGTATTATTGCTTTCAATTCATGCTTTGAGTTAATGAACACTATAGTAATTATTTGTTGTATATGATTTATACAAACTGATGTGGGTTTTACAAGGCAGTTATCATTCTGCGTAAAGCTAGAATCCAAATTTAGATGTCTTGTATATTCTCAATAGGTTGTGTGGACGCAAAGAGCGTCTATCTCAACCAAAACACACACACCTGATTTAATGATGCTTTGATTTATCAAACATTAACAGAAGTAAACATGTGTATTACTAATGATTGTCCAGTCTATTTCAATAGTGGTGGGTCCTACATGATTTTAATTCAAATAAGGTATTAAATGATTACAACATAAACTAGTCCAAACACAAATATACCTTGCATAGTACAAGGTTTTGCTACCAGTCATGTGGTTTAGTTTGTTAGTATAGCCTACTTGTTCAGGCTAATTTCACAAATGCTAGATGCAGTATTTATTACAGTTAATAAACCAGCCATGATCTGTCACGCTCAAGAAACAGGTTCATTTGAAAAATGAAAATAAAACCCTACTTTAAGCTGAATAGAGTAAAAGGCTTCTACTTTTATTGCAAATATTCTGAATTTATTGATAAAAAGCAACTAGGACATTGTTACAGTTGGAGGCAAATGTACTTTGTTTATGAATAAAAAAACACTTCATAATAAACTGGAAATTATTCCACAGCTACTTCCTACAAACAAACTCTGCCAGTGCTTTAGCACATACTTGGAGGGTTGTTTTTTTCAAGGCAGAGAAAGAAACTGAAACCAACTAAAATAGAAACTCACGATTGCCCAAACCAACATATGAAGTCTGTTTTGATTAAATAAATGCTGACATAGCTACAAAGAATCAAAGTTCAGGGATCACACTCCCACAATCTAATGACCAATAAGAATACTGTCCACTGCCCTTTCACAGCCTCCGTTCACTACACACATTTGAGTGTTTCTGTTTCTATCACCTGCTACAGTGCAGGAGTCAAATTCTCACATCTAAATCTCCACTTATTGTTAATGAAGATTAGCAAACCAAATCAAATCACAACAAACCAGTATATGGGGTTGAGGCCTCTGTGTATAAAATTTAACATTTTAATCAATAATAATCTACAGTTCATAATTTCAAAGTACTGTATATACACCTTTCACATTGGTTTCAAAGCATAAACACTTTCATTTTCAATCAAATTCTGAACTTTGTAATTTTAGTTTCTAGGATTAGACTAAATGCAAATTCTAAAAAGTATTTGTTCCTCTTTGTTGAAATACAATATAAAATGCATTGCTCCAACTTACATCTTAAAAGTTCAAATACTGAATCTATCAAGCCCAAAATATTTAGCTAATTGTGCTGTACTGTATATTGCCCTATTTATTTTCTCATACAGCATGTCTGTATTGAATCATAAGCACAGCTTTTTGTTTGAAGTCTTGTACATTTACTGCAGAAACAAATGTTATTGCATAATTACATACATGAGTTTAACGTTTTTCCCTATAGGCTCTATGAAAAAGAATGAAAGCTTGTGTAATAACTGAAAATATACAGCTCAACCACGTTTGAATTAACGACCTTATGAAAAAAAAAAAAAGATAGTAAAGGGTTATACTTTGACAGAACTATAAGGTGCTTTATATGGGCCTTTGTTTAATTTTTTACACACACCAGTCTAAAGACAGTACCACTATAAAAGCCTGCAGTACATTTGCCTTAGTGACGTACAACAATGAATCGGTGATTTCCAATGAGTATTTTAACAGATCTTTTTCCCAGACTTTCAAGGAAAAAATACAGTATACACAACCGATACTTTAGCAATCCTTGGGATCTGTCGTCTACTCAAACATACTTGACAACTCTACAGTATACTAATTAATACTATCATCATATTCAGACAGTAATCAGAAAAAAAAAAAAAAACATTGTTTACCATTACAGATTTTAAGCAAAAGAAGAAAAAAACACACCCTTTTGATAATTTACTTTTAGTCTGGGGTTTCCTTTCCTTGATTGATTTTTAAAATACATTAAAAATTACTGACCTGGAGAGGTGCTTCAGGATCTGTTTTTTGATGAGTCCCGCCATAGCTGTATTTCTATTTATAATTTAAAACCCCGGGTCTGTGACTGGGTTTCATGTCACTGTTTTTTGTTTAATCCCCGAACAAACCGCCCCTGCCAAACACCGAAAAGCGTGTAATGTTATTGAAACCCCAAAAACGCCATCTCCTCTCCGCCAGGATCCATCTTTACTGCATCACCTGGAGATGAACCTGGAACGGAAACGAGCTTTGAGGGGCAGGGCACAGTGAAAATGAAATCGAGGTTTGCGGGGCATGCCCTGGAATGGAAATGAGACTTGTGGGGCTATGGAGTTTTGTTTTTTCGGGAGGAATGTAACAATAAGCAGAAAGGTTTTTTTTTTTTTTTACTCCGTTTGAGTGAAGTGGATTAAAATGTAGTTCCTGGAATTTTTAAAGCCAACAGTACGCGATTTAATACATTATAATTAATTGAAATTAATAATAACGAATCATTAACAATAATTATTAACAAGTTACTGTGAATCTCGTTGTTAACAGTTTAACAGTTAATTTAAAAATATTCTTATCCTTTATCCTTATCATCATAGAGATTGTACTCCAAGGAATAGCTTTCTTTTTCATTTTAATGCCTGGTTTGCCCCCTGCTGGTGATGCTATGAATAGCAATGAGAGTTTTTAATGGCAGAACTACATGTTTTATTACCTTTATACATGATTAAAGCATTTATTGCCATGCAAAGTTAACACAATTTTTGCTTCCTAAAAAAGAAAACAAAAAGTGGCTGGTAATAACCTTATGAGGTTAATTTAAGTTTGTTTCCGGCTAAATGTTTTATTGCTTTTAAAATTGCATGTTTATACAGAAAGCAAATTAAGTCATTATATTATACAAAGATCTATGATAAATGTTTACATTTTTTATTTGAGTGTATATAACAAAGCAGCCTTCTTACAGTAGTGTAAGGCCATATCTCATGGATTAAATCCTTTGGCCCCTTTTGTAATTGTAGAATGAGGAAGAGAGAATAGGTACTATATTTATAAATCATTTTACACAGTGCAGTGTTTGCACCATTTCTTTTGTTTAAACAAGGAAACGTCTCATTTTACAGAAGAACAGGAGAAAAAAAGGTAGAAAATCAGTTTCTGTAAAGAATTAAGAAAAACAAAAACAGTGGGGACCTGTAGTGTTGAAGGGAAGCACCACTTTCACCATTTTTGGGAAGTGCTTTAACATCAGGACCAGGCACCATGCCAAATAATGTCTGTTACAGTACATAGGATCTACCCTGGAATCCTGAGGATCATATGAAAATGTTACAGAGTTACTTAGAAGAATCAGATTAGCCTGTCTTCCTATAGAATAGTGTATAGCAAGGGTGTAAAAAATAAAGAGTGTTGACTGAAATCCCTTCGAAGAACGTGTAGGCTGATACGGACCCAGTTCCAGAGGTCCAAGAAGGATCAGGGAAACATATTCGTTATTTTGGTGAGAACTGTTGAATCTCAACTGCTATAGAGGTTCCTAGAATTCCCAGTGGACTATTTCTGCATACCAGAGAGTAATGCAGAATTGGTTGCTAGTTACTCTCACAATTTCAACATTAGCTTCTCAACTAGAGGGCAGTAGTTAAGAGTTGTTCCACAGTTCCAGTGGTTCTGTACACTACGGCAATGGAGGCTATCATCAGGCATGCCAGTGAGTGATAGGAAGTGTAAGTGGCAACCAGGGGTGTAGCTTTGTGTCTACAGTTCATGTAAATGTCCAGGATAATATATATGCCCAAAACACTAGGTGTGAAGGTCGTCAAGGAAGTGGCCAGTATCTTTATGACTAAAGTACAGTCATTCCCCAGAGTCAGCACAGCCCACCATGAGTCCAGGAAGATGGTAAAACAACATTGTTAGAAAGTAGGAGGACAGAGAACAAGTACAGGTTATGTGAAAAGTGCTCTTTCCCAGATAACGGGAATGGTGACATTTCAGGTTACCCAGGTGAGGGGAAATATTTCCTTGCATTTGAGGAAAATGTATTTTTGTTTTTAATGTATGTACAGTATTTGATTTCGCTACACAGTGAATGTGCTTAGTTTTGTTCTGTATGAACTTTCACTAAGTGAATGCAATTTACATCGATGCTACAATTGCACACGTGCTAATGCATTTATTTATTTATTATTTGATTGCACTAGGTGGTGTATTTGATATATTATATATATATATATATATATATATATATATATATATATATATATATATATATATATATAAAACTCTGTTTATAATCTGTTCAGTTTTACAGTGCACCTACAGCCACATGCATAAATAACATAAATAAACGTGCATGCCACACAGACTCCAGATCAACTCTACCAAAGGGCAGCATACCAGTCGGTGACTATTAGGAGCACACACACAGTAGGGTTATTTAGTATTAGGTCCAGCAGGTGGGGATAGAGAGTTTGAAAGGTGCATATTTTTGTGTGATGTTTTCTATCAATTTCCCAACTGATTTAACTTTGGCATTTGTCAGACCACAGACCTTTTGCCAACCTGCTGATAAACAGATTGTGGTTCTTGTCTAATAGCAAAAGAATAGACATATCTATTGTAATATTATAAAATCTTAAAGATTTTTTTTTTTTCTGAAGTTGAATTATCCTTCATAGACTGCAATGTTGGATGCGGTTGGAGGAACACTAGCAGAGTAGGTACTTGAAGTAATGTTTTAATTCCCATTAAATGCAAAGTTCTCCCTAGTATTCGTATTTGAAACAAGATGCATGCAATTAACCTCCTGCGTATTTTTTTCGAAACATTTTAATGTTAATGATCTGTTCTCTTAAAAAAAAAAAAAAACTTCAGTGTTTAGTGAATTTAACTGTTTGTTGAACAGGCTTGTATGGATAGACCAAAAAAGGAAGCCGCTGTATTCCTCAAGCACGATTTGTGAAAAGGACACGCATATCCACACAACTGCCACGTATTAAGGGTGGAGCTGAGCGAAGCTGGAAACATCAGCATGATGAAACAGCAAGCACTGTACTGCTCACTTCTGTCAGTAGGCACGCATAAATGTGGATTTAGCTAGAAAGTTACCTTACGAGTTACATTTAAAAACACTATATATATACTGACCATAGTATAAACATGTCTTGTTAGACTACATATTTTTTTCAACACATCGATTTTATTAAAATCCGCTGTAAGTAAACTTTGCAAGACACCTCGTTATCTATAGCCTACTGTGGCTAGTGCACTAACATTTTGAATGCACACACGAGTTCTAAAATACCGTTATTTATAACGGGAATACACATATCGGATGTAGATTTGTTGGCCCTTATTTTAGTAAACGTAAACATAGACTTTCTAGAAGGAATTAAGCAACACGGTTAAGATTAGAAATTTAGCAAATGTGTTTTAATAATTAACAATTAGTATTATTACATATAATATATATATATATATATATATATATATATATATATATATATATATATATATATATATATATATAAATAAGGGGGACTATGATATTTTATTGTTCTGACCGGGATGCGCTCCAGTTCTTGTAAGAAATTCCTCTCTTCCACTTCCGTCCTAAATTCAGTTAAATTGGAAAACGATGCTCCCCAAATCCACAACGGGCTATTGTTGCAGGGCAAATCATACCGAGAGCAGGTGTAAAATTGGATGTTACGTTTCATCTGCCCCTCCTCTCCACGGCATACATCAGCAAGGCGATTGAGAGCAGCCGCTACCACGAATCCACTGATACACCACATTGAATAAGTTAGCACCGTGAAGCCTACATTTGTTTCCATTGCTTTGTAATACTATTTGCGCAATGTCAAGTATTAAACAACGAATTAAAACTAATGCACAAGAAAGGGCATCTCATTCATTCTCTGATGACGTGGCAAAGAAGAGTTCCAAGGGCAGCAAAAGAGGCTCCACTAACACAGGCTCGGGAATTCTGGGCAAAGTTTTCACTGTTGTGCTTTATCTGGTTCTGATATCTGCAGCTGGGTTTGCAGGATACTACCTGCAGATAGTAATGGAACAAGTGAGCGAGTTAAACAGCAGGAATGAGGAAACCTCTGCACAAGCCATGGAGCTGGTCAAGAGAGTGGAAAGTGTCCTGCAACAGGTAAGATTGTCGACTTTAATAATGCATATACCTTTTTAAAACCGTTTCGGTATTTCATTTAGTAGCTATGACGAGTTAACTGTACACACACTTTATACAACTCACGTACAACTATTATAAAGTGTTGACATCGCGCTTTGTCAGCATTTGCATTAGTTTTAATTTAATGTATTTTAATTGTTTTTTTGCTGAGGGTTTGAAGTGAGGTTGCCTTGTATACTACAACAGTGTACCGGGACTTCATTTAACTTAGTTATATTGGTAGGTATGGAAACAAGCATTGCTATTTTAGAACTAAGCACAGGGGGGAGGGGGGTTAAATGGGGTTGATGGTAAAAAGACGAAATAATTAGGATCAGGTCTGAGAAGAGTCTATGTAAGGTCTGATTGCTAAACTATTCCAACAGGGCTAAAAATAAAAAAATAAATTGTCTAGCAAATTTAGCTAGATTTTACTTTAATGAGGCCAGGGTCCTAGCTAGGTTAAGCCTCACAAAAAAGTTATCAAGGAGAATGAACTAACTCATCCCTCCAGGACAAGCTTGAGGCATGCTTGTGGAGGCCTGTATTGTTTCTGATATGTGATAATATGTATGTATACTTCTTAAAGCCTGGCTTAAAGGCCATGTAACAGTAAAAGTTGATTTACTCCTATTGATGGCAGTATTAAGCCACCTCCAATATTAAGTCCACCATCAACAGCCCTAAATGTATAAAGACACAATCAGACCGTCTGAATACTTGGCTGCAACATGGCGCAATATAATTTTCTGATTTTTATTTCGATTTAAAAAAAATAAATGTATCACTCATTCTTTTTTGTACATAGATACCAAGTATTATTACCGTTGCGTCACTTACTATACAGTTACAAGCACAGTGTTGTGTAATCTTGCTATTCTATCATTGTAGGTGGATTCTCTGAAGCTCACTGTCGGAAACTTTGACATCTCTTTAAAAGACACCAATAAAGAACTGGAAAGCACAAACAAAGCTGTCAGAAAAGGAGAAACAGAAAAACGTCGCATCGAAGAAGTTCTTCATAAACTCCAAAATGAGATCCTCCAAGACCTATCCGATGGCATTCTAGACATCAGAGAAGCCAGGGAGCGGGATTTCTCATCCCTTGAGCAAACAGTAGAAGAAAGATTAACAGAGTTAACAAAGTCAATAAACGATAATGTTTCAGTGTTTACAGAAGTGCAGGGTGTTACACAGAATGAATTACAAACCATCAAGTCAAAGATCGATGCAGTGGAAGATTTAGGTCTCCTTAAGGGTGAGCTGCTAGCAATTACAACTGCAGTGGCAGACTTGAGCACAGCCACTGAAGTCAAAGAGGAGGTAATCGAATCCTTGAAGAATCAGATAAGTTCTCTACAATCAGAAGTTCAAACTAGAAACCAAGAGGTTGCATCTACCGTTCAGGAGTTTGAGGAGCTGCAGGAGAGGGTGCAGAGAACTGGAAGTTCTCTAAGAGAGCTTGTTTCTGAAGCAGAAACCTCCATCAACTTTGTATCTGGAGAGGTTCAAGCACTGCATGAAGGTCTCCAGCAGGTTAAAGCAAGCATCAGTGAGCAGGAGCAAAATCTACTGGCCTTGGCAACGAGTGGAGAGAAAACAGAGAATTTGGAGTCGAGGTTAAAGGCTGTAGAAGAAAACACAGAGAGCCTCATTGTATCAGCTAGCGAGCAGTCAGACAGGATGGAATCCATTCGTTCCAAGTATGACGCTCTCAAAAGCAGCTTATCTGCTTTAGAGAGGGATATTGAAAGCATCCAGTCATCTGCGTCCAAGAGAGATGACTTGGACTTGCAGAGTGCTGTGCAGAAAGTAACAGAAGCACAAGAGTCCTTCATCAGCGATATTGAATTGCTAAAGAACAATCTGAGTGAACTTCAGATAGCAGTTCAATCTGCAGAGATCACCCAGAATGAGATCTTGTCATTGGATAAGAGTCAGAATCAACAAATACAGGAACACGAACAAAGGCTAGCAAAAGTTGAAGACAACCTTAAAACCCAGACAACAGAGGAAGGTGATCAGTCAGTGCAAGCCAGTATTGATGAGTTGAAGTCTTCTTTTAGCCAGGCACAGAACGATCTCCAAATGCTGAGAACTGCAGTCGACAGTTTGGTGGCCTACTCAGTAAAGATTGAAACTAATGAAAAGGAATTAGTGTCTCTTAAGAATCTGATGGATGAAATGAACAGTGCTATGGACACACTCTCCAGAGAATTAGAAACTGTCCAGGGAAGAATTTAATGTACCCCGTACAACATTTGAAAGCAAATATATTTACAATAGCATTAGATGAAATGGACTATTAGTGTTTAAATTGTGATAACCCGTTCAACAGCTCTGCAGGGTATTTTTTTTTTTTTTTTTTTTTTTTTTATATAAACTTGAAAGGATCTTGTTTTGGCACACAAATAGAAATTAATGAAAATGACTGTTTAAAAATAAATAAATAAATAAGCAAATGGTGTGATATTGCCATATGTGTTCCCACATTTCTAAAATAACGTTTTTAAATCATTTTGTTCTTTGGTAAACTATTTGTGGTTTTGTTCATAATTATACAACATATGTCTAGGATTCTTGAATTATGTTTCAGGTATTACAAAATGTTTTTTCTATAGTATCTTTCATGTCAAGAATTACTACAAACCTAATACTAAATGGGTATTTAGGGTGTGCACCAACTTGAGTACAATGTTACTATTTATCATTCCCTGACCAGTCACTAAAGCATAGCTGTTTTTGATGTTTAAATATTTTGACTAAGGTAGATATCATTTATATTTCCGTGCAGTCTGATAATGCATCTGCAATATCCTTAACATTATATATATATATATATATATATATATATGAGTATATTTTAAAACTATAAAGCATATCTATATTTGAGTCAACTATTTACAATTATTTACAGCACTATCAGTAGGGTTTAAAACTATTTAAAGACAGCTTCCTCATATAGCTATTAGGGCAGTAAAAAATATTACACTTTAAGGCAATTTTTATGCCAACTAATTAAAGTATATTTTCTCAATTTAATGTTGTTGTTTGAGGTTTCCACAGGAGAAATATTGCACGGAAATGTCACATACCTGCATAACTAATTGCTTCAACAGTTGCTAGAAAACATTGCCTTGTGTTACATCACCCTTATGGACAGCAAAATTGATGCTACCAGATACTATTATGTCTGCTATTACAATTACTATACTTGCAAATACTTTTCTTTGACACCCCATGGGAAGTTGAGTCCCAGACTGTATTAATTCTGGGAGAGGTGCTTTTTTTTGCTTCTAGTTATAGTGGGTGAATTGTGCAAACTCTCATTGTTTGCAGAAGTCCAAAATTAACATAAAAAGGGAGTAAAGACAGTACAGTATTGCCCAGGGGTTACTTAACAATGTAGCAGATCAGGAAATCTTGAACAAGGATGCATTTAAGGGGCATTCAGA